>NC_045427.1:581421164-581721164 GCF_902635505.1 Sarcophilus harrisii | reverse complement strand
AAAATTCACTCAGTTTCTTGTTTTCCTTCTAATTTGTCTGCATTTGTTTTGTTTGTGAAAAAAAAATTGAATTTCATGTAATCAAACTGTTTTTTTCCTAGATAAGAATAAAGGAAAGACTTCAGTCTTTCCCATGGTAACCCATGAAAGTGGAGAGGTAGCCACCAGATGCAAAAAATGTACAGAAGCAAGTTTCAGAGACAGGAAGAAGACAGTAATACCAGTCTGAGATTCCTAGAAATCTGTTTAGTGACCTGACATCAAAAAGAATTTGTTCATCATGCTCTGAGAAAACTGAAAAGAAAGCATTGTTAAACTGTGGCTTTAAGAGGGGGGAAAATGGAAAGGATAAAAAAGAACCAATAAATAATCTGAGAACATCTGAAATTACAAATAGGTAATAGCCACACAGACTAAGCTGGCCGCAGGACTGCAAAATAGATTTAGGGGAACTGCTGAGTCACCCACTAAGCTTCCCCTCCAGTCCAAATATCAATCACCTTAGCAAACTGCTCTCTGTGCAGCCAATGAATCAGCCATTTTTTAGTTGAATTGAGTGTTTGGGGCCTTAATGACTAATTTCTGCACAATGGATCAGATCAGCAGTATAGTCCATAAGAATTGATATATTTTTTATTCATGTGCTGTTGTTTTTTTCATTCTATAAAAATTAAATTCAAAACTTCAGTGTTTATACTCATTCTTCTCAGTACTGGTAAAAAGTGAAATAACATTTATTCATGACACTGGATCTTTTCTCTTGTAGATTTGAGTAGGCCCTTACATCATGCCAAATCTATACTAAGCAATCATGAAAAGCCCTCATGGGAATTCAGAAGGGATATTTGTCTTATACTTCTGAAGTCCAGCTCTAGACTAACCAAGGTTTTAACTAATCTCTCAGTGGATCAAAATATTAGCACCTTTGTGCTGTCCATTATCCAAATCAATAAGTACTTATACAGTACTGTATGGTTTCCATATCTCTCAGTGCAGCAAATGAATGTAATCAGGTACAACCTTGTACTTTTTGTGAACATGTAACTACTAAAAAAGTTCAGCAAGGGCAACAAATATTGCTCATTGTATTCACATTAGCAGACACATTCTTTATGGTACTGCATGCCCATTAAAGTCTAGCCCTTTCTGTAGTCAGACTCTTTTTTCAACATTTTGTCTTTTACTTTGTCCTGATTCTTGCAGGAATTTTTGTGCATGGATTAGATTGTAAACTCCTTGAGGGAAAGGAATGTCTTTTTTAAAAAATATTATCAACTATATTCCTGGTGTTTAGGATAGTGCCTGGCACATAATAAATATTTATTTAATTTGTCTGGCACATAGTAGGTGCTTAATAAATGTTTATTGGATGGGTTTGGATTTACATTTATGGGAGGAACATAGTTTGTTATCCCCATTGATATATATGTAAGTGACTAGAGCTCCGGACCTGAAATCTGGAAGACTTAAATTTGAATCCTATCTCAAATAGATAGAAACCATATGATTCCACAAATCACTTAATTGCCACCAGTCTCTATTTCCTCATCTGTAAAAAGGGTATGAAAATCACACCTCCATTCCAGAGTTGTTATAAGGATGAATAAGATGATATTTCTTTTTTTTCTTATTTTTTTATTATTTTAATAGCTTTTTATTTACAAGTCATATGCATGAGTAATTTTACAGCATTGACAATTGCCAAACCTTTTGTTACAATTTTTCCCTTCCTTCCCCCTATCCCCTCCCCTAGATGGAAGGATGACCAATACATGTTAAATATATTAAAGTATAAATTAAATACAAAATAAGTATACATGACCAAACCATTATTTTGCTGTACAAAAAGAATCGGACTTTGAAATATTGTACAATTAGCCTGTGAAGGAAATCCAAAATGCAGGCAGGCAAAAATATAGGGATTGGGAATTCAATGTAATGGTTCTTAGTCATCAACCAGAGTTCTTTCGCTGGGTGTAGCTGGTTCAGTTTATTACTGCTCCATTGGAACTGATTTGGTTTATCTCATTGCTGAAGATGGCCAGGTCCATCAGATTTGATTATCTTATAGTATTGTTGAAGGATCTCCTGGCCCTGCTCATTTCGCTCAGCATCAGTTCGTGTAAGTCTCTCCAGGTCTTTCTGAAATTATCCTGTTGGTCATTTCTTACCAAACAATAATATTCCATAATATTCATATACCACAATTTATTCAGCCATTCTCCAATTGATGGGCATCCACTCAGTTTTCTGTTTCTGGCCACTACAAAGAGGGCTGCCACAAACCTTCTCGCACATACAGGTCCCTTTCCCTTCTTTATGATCTCTTTGGGATATAAGCCCAGTAGTAACACTGCTGGATCAAAGGGTATGCACAGTTTGATAACTTTTTGAGCATAGTTCCAAATCGCTCTCCAGAATGGCTGGATGTATTCACAATTCCACCAACAATGTATCAGTGTTCCTGTTTTTCCACATTCCGCATCATCTTTCTCTGTCATTCTTGCCAGTCTGACAGGTGTGTAGTGGTATCTCAGAGTTGTCTTAATTTGAATTTCTCTGATTAATAATGACTTGGAGCATCTTTTCATATGGCTAGAAATAGGTTCAATTTCTTTGTCTGAGAATTGTCTGTTCATATCCTTTGACCATAAAATGATATTTCTAAAGCATATCATAAATCTTAAAGTACTAAGTAAATAATAGCAATTATTATTATATCAGTCTTTCTGTTTGGACATTGGGGAGATTAAAAAATAGCTTTTAAGGAGCTTAATCTCCTAGAATATGGAAAGAAGAAGCTCATTGCTATGTATGTTAGTTAATTTTCAGGTTTATATGTGAACTATAGACTCACTTGTATCTAAAATTATAGTGAGGACCCCAAAGGAGGGTTGTCATATAAAACCTTAAGAAAAAATATTTTAAATCCAAAAACATTCCCAGAGAAATATAAACTTCTGGGCAAAGTTGGGTTTTTTTGTTGCTTTTGATTTTGCATGGCATCAAACTTCTGCCCCTATCCCAGTTCAAAAACCAGCCAGAAACAGAAAGTTCCTTTTTAACTTTTTAGTTTATTTTCTTACCACATTTTTAATTATTTCATTAAATATTTTGACATTCTTTTTTTATTTTGAGTTCCAGTTCTCTCCTCCCTTCCCTTGAGAAGACAATGTAATATTGATTATATATGTGAAATCTTTCAAAATATATTTCCAAATTATCCATGTTGCAAAAAAACACAAACAAAAACAAAACCAAGAAAATAAAATCTTTAAAATGGATGTAGGGGGTGGGGTATAGAGAGAATTCATCATTTTTCTCTCTCTGCAGATGAACTGCATTTTTCATGATGGATCCTTTGGAATTGTTTGATTAAAATAACTAAGTTTCACATTGATCATCATGATATTGCTATTATGGTATACATTTTACTAATGCTTAACTTCACTTTGTATTAAATTATAAATCATTCCAGGTTTTTCTGAAACAAGCCTGCTTGTCATCTCTATTAACACAATAATTATATACCACAACTTGTTCAGTTATTCCCTAACTAATAGACATCCCTTCAATTTCCAATTCTTGCCCACAACAAAAAGAGCTGCTATGACTATTTTTGGTACAAATAGGTCTTTTTCCTTTTTCTTTGATTTCTTTAGGATACAGATCTGAGAGTGATATTGTTGATTCAAGAGAATAGACTCAGTTTTATAACCTTTTGGTCATATTCCAAATTATTCTGCAGAATGAATAACTTCACAACCAATAACAGTGCATTAGTGTCCTAATTTTTCCACATTCTATTTATTTTTTTTTGTCATATTAGTCAATCTAATAGGTATAAGGTGATGTTTTCTCATGGTTGTTTTAATGCATATTTATCAATAGTGATTTAGAACATTTTTTCATGTGACTTGATAGTTCTCATTTCTTCTTCTGAAAACTACTGGTTCATATCCTTTGACCATTTATCAGTTATCATATATCACATTTTTTAAAAATTTGACTCATTTTCTCATGTATTTGAAAAATAAGGATTTATCAAAGAAACGATGTGAAAGATTCTTCCGGTTTCCCATTTTCCTTTTAATTCTATATGCATTTGTTTTGTTTGTACAAAAAAAGTGAATTTTATGTAATCAAAATTGTCTACTTGTGACCCTCTCTGTCTCTTGTTTTATCATAAGTATTTCCCTTATTGATAGATTTGGCAGGTAAATTTTTCTACACTCCTCTAATTCCCCTAATTTACTTAGATGATTCTTTTTTCAAAACATTTGCCAATTTTGACCTTGCCTTGGCATACAAAGTAAAATGCTGTTCAAATAGCTTTCCTGTTTTTCCAGCAATTTTTGTCAAATGATGAGCTCTTGCTCCAAAAGTTTAGATCGTTGGGTTTATCAAATAATCAAATGCTATGGTCACTTACTACTGTGTATTGTGTACCTAACCTATTCCACTGAACTACCACTCTATTTTTTTTGCCAATATGAAATCATTCTCAGGATTTCTACTTTGTAATGTATTTGAAATCTGGTACTACTAGACTGCTTTTCTTTACATAAAAAAAAAAGATTCCTCTGATAATCTTGACCTATTTTTCCGGATGAATTTGTTATTTTTATAATTATATTTTTTTTGATAGTTTGATTGGCATGGAATCTAATATAATTTAAATAAAATTTTCAGTTTTATTACAATTGATTCAGTCTGTCCATAAACAATGAGTATTTCTCCAGTTCTTTAGATTTATATTTATTTGTGTGAAATGTGTTCTGTAATTGTTTATGTAGAAAATCTGGATTTGTTTTGACAGGTAGACTCCCAAGTATTTTATATTGTTATAATTATTTTAAATGGAATTTCTCCTTTTAACTTTTTCTGCTCTGTTTTCTTGGTAGTAAACAAAAATACTATGATAAAGATATTTTAAACAGTTTTTAGTTGATTTCTCTATGGTTCTCTAAGTATGCCATCTGCCAGCAATACATATCATCTACAAAGTGATGGTTTTGTTTCCTCGTTGCCTATTTTTATTTTCTTATCACCATAGGTAGCATTTCTAGTAGAATATTAAATAATAATAATGATATCAGACATCCTTGTTTCATGACTGATTTTACTGGGAAAGTTTCATAATTATCTCCATCATAGATAATGCTTGTTCTTGGTTTTTGGACAGATACTGTTTATCATTTTAAGAAAGGTTCCATTGATTCCTATGCTTTCTAGTGTTTTTAATAGGAATGGGTATTTTATTTTTGTGAAAAGCTTTATTCACATCTATTAAAATAATGTTTTTGTTATTAACATGGTTGATTGTGCTAATACTTTGTTTTTTGTTTTAATATTGAATTAGTCCTGCATTCTTATTATAAATCCTATCTGGCCATAGCACCTAAACTTTGTAATATATTGTAATAATCTTTTTTAGCATTTTATTTAAACTTTTTGCATTGCTATTCATTAAAAAAAATGTTCTATAGTTTTCTTTATTTTTTTTCTTCTCCCTGATTTAGATATAAAAACCATATTTGTGTCATAAAATGAATTTGATTGGATTCCATCTTTACCTATTTTTTCAAATAGTTTATATACTATTGGGATTGAGTGTTCCTTAAATATGTGGTTGAATTCATTTTTAAAACTATCTGATGCTAGGGATGTTTTTCATAGGGAACTTCTTCAATTTCTTTTTTTAAATAACAGTTGATTTGCTCTTTCTCTTTTATTTTGAATGCATTTAGAGTTATAAATTTCCCTCTAACTACTACTTTGACTGTATCCTACAAATTTTGGAATGTTATGCCATTGTTGTCATTCTCTTTAATGAAAGAATTGTTTTATGATTTGTTCTTTGATCTACTAATTCTTTAGAATTAGATTATTTAGTTTCTATCCAATTTTTAATCTATGATTCCATGGTCCTTTATTAAATATAATTTTATTGCATTATTGAATGAAAAGAATATCTTTCATATATCTGCTTTTTAAAAATTTAAAAATAATATTTTTGTTTTTCTTAATTTGGTTGTGAGGTTTTTGTGCCCTTATGCATGTTCAATTTTTTTGAAGGCACTGTGTACAGCTGATAAATATTTATTTATTTATTTCTATTTCCCATTCAGTTTTCTCCAGAGATTTATCATATTTAACTTTTCTAAGATTTTATTAATCCCCTTGAGTTCTTTTTTTTTTAATTAATTTTATGGTTACATTGAGAAGTGAAAGTTCTGTAACAAATTTTACTTTTCCTTTAAGAATTTGGATGGTATTCTATTTGGAGCATATATATTTAGTGATGATGTCACTTCATTATTTATTGTGTCTTTTAGCAAGATGAAATTTACCTGCTTATCTCTTTTATTTAACTCCATTTTCGGGTTTTTTTTTATTTGTTTTATATCATGATTACTACCCCTGACTTTTTCACTTCATCTGAAACATAATAAATTCTGTTCTAGACTATAATTTTACCTCTGTGTGTGTCTCTCAGTTTCAAGTGTGTTTCTTGTAAACAACATCTTGTTTGATTCTGGTTTCTAAACCATTCTATTATCTGCTTCTGTTTTATGGGTGAATCTATTCTATTCACAATTATAGTTATGAGTATTAACTTGCTTCCCATTTCCAAATCTCATTTTTTTTCTTTTTCCTTCTCACTTTCTAAAGTCTGTTTTGTTTCTTTTATTTGCCCTCCCTTTTATCACCTCTTTTCCCTTATTGCCTTCCCCTTTTACTTCCCTGTTAGGCAAGATAGTATTCTGTTGCCATTTGATATTATCCATATTACCCATCAGGGAAGTAGAAGGGGAATACAATATTTTTACCTCTTTGAATCAATTTATTTGTGAGATTCAAGCAGTGTTTCCTCCTTATTTTCTCCTCCATTCTTAAAGGTCTTTCTTGAACAATTCTCCTCTGTGAGATAATTTCCTCCATTTTTCCTCTCCCTTACCTCTTATCTAAGAGCATTCCCTCTTTTTGTCCATCTATTTTTAAGGCCATCACTAGTTCTTTCCCATTTATTTTTTGCACATTGTTTCAACATAATCAACTCACTCTCACACCCTTTGTCTATGTAGAACTCTTTAGAGGATAAAATTTCTAGAAGTTATCTGTATCATCTTCCCATATAAAAATGTAAATGTTTAACCTTATTGAGTTCCTTATGATTTCTTTTTCACATAAAACTTTTTATGCTTCTCTTGAGCCTTGTATTTGAAAATCACATTTTCCATTTATGTCTGCTCTTTTTATCAGAAATCTTTGAAAGTCCTTAATTTCACTGAACATCCTTTATCTTCCTTTGAAGGATTATGTTCAGTTTTTCTGGGTAGGTTTTTCTTGCTTGTAATTCTAGCTCTTTTGATTTCTAGAATATCATATTCCAAGCCTTCTGCTTCTTAAATGTTGTAACAGTTAAATCTTGTGTGATCCTGACTATAGCTCCATGATATTTAAATGCTTTTTTTCTGGGTTTTTGAAGTATTCTCCTCTTTGATGTAAAAGTTTTCAGTTTGGAATCTCTTTCAGGAGATGATCAGTAGATTCTTTCAATTTATATTTTGCCCTCTGGTTCTAATACATTACGGCAGTTTTCCATGATAATTTCTTGAACTATATTGTCTAAGTCCTTTCTTTGATCATGACTTTCAGGTAGTCCAATAATTCTTAAATTATTTCTCCTCAACTTACTTTCCAAGTCAATTGTTTTTCCAATGAAATAGTTCAGATTTTCTTCTATGTTTTATTCTTTTCACTGCTTTATTTCATTTTGTCTCACAGAATCATTAGCTTCTACTTGCCCAATTTTAATTGTTAAAGAATTTTTTTATTCACTAAATTTTTTAACCTCTTTTTCCATTTGGTTGATTCTGGTTTTTAAGATTTTTTTCTTCAGTATTTTTGTGCCTCTTTTATCAAACTGTTAATTTTCTTTTCATTATTTTCTTCCCTCACTCACTTCTTTACCTAATTTTTTCTCTACCACTCTTACTTGATTTTTAAAATAATGTTCATCTTTTCTAAGAATTTTGTTCGGTTTATTGCTAATTCACATTTTTTCTTTGAGGCTTTGCTTGAAAGAATAACTCCCCACTACCTTATGGGGGCAGGAGAGGGAGATAATCCTTTCTTACTACAATATTATGTAGCTCCTGAGCTCCTTTCAAAGTACTACTAGAATCTGAATTGGTAAAAATTTGTAGCCTCAATGAACAGCCAGGTCTTACCACAATTTAGCATGATGAGGACAAAAGGAGAGTTTAGAAGTAACCTTGGGAAACAAGGAGCATTCCAACTCCCTCCTAGTGTGTGTGTGTGTGCGTGTGTGTGTGTATTGGAAGAATGGGCATGGGAGGAATGAGAGAAAATTTAGCTGGTGTTCAACTAGGCATATGAAGATAGAATTAAGACAGGTTCTAAATTGAAGGAATTTAAAGTCTAGTAATGAAGATAATTCAATTCAATTCAACATTTATTACTGAGGTAGGGCAAATAACTAAAATACAATGTAGAGTGCAATTGGGTATGAAGGAAAAGTCTAACCACAGCATGAGAAACAGTTGAAGGATAGACTCCTTCTAGCTAGAGGAATAAGGAAAAGCTTCATGGGGCTAATGGCTTCATGCTAAACCTAAAAGGTGGTAGAAATGCCTCTCTGCAAAATTCTCCCTTTGGAATTCTGAATTGGTTATGCTTACTTCTGCCACCTCAATAGTTTCTGTTTATATATATCCCTCCATCTGCATACCCCTAACTCCTGACTTTAACTGCTCCCCTCATTCTGTATTTGGGGTCTTCAGTAGGCCACGGGCACTTATTCTGCATCATGTCAAGTCGTTGTTGTCCTTCATACTTGAAAAGGATCAAAATGACATCATAATTCAGGGTCAATGTACAGGTTTTCCAACTGTAACTGGTCAGATAAATACAAGCTTGGAAAGCTCTAACAGGTTGAGCACAAATCGTCTGTATAAACATTTGGGATGGAAATATCTCTAAATTTGTTTGAGCTTCTGCTTTGCTCATAGAGTACTCTGCCTTCTTTGATATGGGCATAAAATTCTAGTCATTCCTATGCCAGAGTCTCCCCTTTCTTATAATCAATAACAAAATTCTTCAAAGAGACTTTGAGGATATCCTTGTATCAGTTCTTCTGACTTCTGTGTTGTGTAAGCTCTCTGCAAAATGTTTTAAACCAATCTATATTTGGCATTCAAACAACATGGCCAGACCATCCAGGTTTTGCTCTTTGCAATAGAGTTTGAATGCTTGGCAGTTCAGTTTGAAAAAGGACCTCATTGTCTGGTACCTTATTTTGCCAGGTAATCTTCAAAATCTTCGTAAGATTTTGGCAATCATGTCAAATACATATCTACTAGAAGACAAGAGCAAAAATAAAATAAAATAAAACTTACCAAATAGAAATATGACAAAGCACATAATTCAAATGTTATTTTTTTTCATGTCTTTTGACTTTAAGATTTACATTAAAGGTTTTAAAAATAACTGACTTTCATTTTCAGTTAATTTTTGCTGAAGTAAAAATGCAAGTCATAGCCTTCCACTCTACAATGAACATCAGAATAATAAATGCTTTTGTGAAAATGACTATCTGCAGAAGTTCCTGATTTCATTCCCATTGATAATTGGCTTAAAAATAATTTACTAAAATTACAACCTTTTAATAAAGGTTTTCTTTAGTGTCTGCGGAAGTCACATGCCTCAGCCTATTCATGACATAAAGCATACTCCATCCCCATCCTCATCCCTCTTCTCCCAAACATCTCAGTTTTCCTCAATATTTTTAATGAGACTCCACAATGGCCATGGTTCTTTGGCTATAGGTGCTGTGAGACATTCAAATAAATCCTGGTTCTTTTGATAGCTCCCTTACTCCTTTTTCATTAGAAGCAAGACATTTCTTTAATTTTACTCCTGGTAAACAGTCAGATACAGCTCTTATGAATGTAATATACTTTTAAAATTCTATAGTTATTATAGATATCTTTACCTATTAAGAGGAAGATAATATGTTTATAATAATGACTACAAACAGTTCCCATACTTTCCCATTTCCAAACCTTGGCAAGAAATATGAAATAATGGAAAGGAATACTGGGCTTGAAGTAGGAATTGGAGTTGAATTTCCATTTTTTAAATTACCTTTGTGATCTTGGGCAAGTCATTTTAATTCTGATGTATAGTTTTTACAGCTGTAAAATAAGACAGTTGCTATTTACCTCCAAGACCCTTCCAGTTCTAAATCTGTAGTCTTCTGATCCTCATTCACACCAGTCTCTTTCACTCAGGTACCAATATGGCCAGGCTATGTATAATAAATTCAATAAACTACAGTGGCATCTGCTTACCTTGAGGACCAAAAATAGTCATCTGATAACCTGTAAATAAAAGGCTATTAAATAAATAAAAAAGAGAAAAAAATAGTCATCTGTTTGCCATTTAAAGTTCTTCTGAATCTGTCTCTTTCCTCTCTCTGCATGCTTCTTACATCATCCTCCCTTCCATGCACTGTCCAATCTGCCTACATTGGCTTCCTTCCTGTCCCTTTCATATGACACACCACTCCAATCTCTACACCTTCACAATTACCTTTACAATTCCGTGTCAGAATACTTCCCTTTCCCCCCTCTGCCTCCTAGCTTCCTTGGCTTCCTTCAAGTCACAGATTAACTGCAACATTCCACAGATCTCAGTCCCCAGTTGCTAGTACTTCCTTCTCCAAGATGATCTTCCATCTAATGAGGCAGCTAAATGGGACAGTAGATAGAATGATATCCCTGGAGTCAGGAAAATCTGCATTCAAATATGACATCAAACACTTACTAGTAAATGATCCTCTATTTGCCTCAGTTTCTTCAATTGTATAATACAGATAATAGAATTGGTGTGAGGATCAGATGAGATAATGGTAAAGCGCTTAGCATAACATCTGACATTTAAATACTCATTTCCTTCTGTATACTGCAAATATATCTATAAATATATGTAAATATTTACATATTATCTCCATCACTAGACTGTGAGGGCAGAGACTGTTTTTTAATTTTCTTTATATCCTCAATGCTTAGCACAATAGCCAGCATTTAGCACAGTGCCTAGAACCTTAGGTCTTGTAGAGTTCATAAATCATTTATTCTAATCCTCTTCTTTTAGAGATGATAGTTTGACATAGATAGTGACTAAATGGGGATGCATAGCAGTCCCAGTTCCCAGTGTGGGACTTGTTCCACTAAACCAAAGAAGTGTGAGCCAATATGTCCAAGGTAGCCGACAGGGACATTGTGCCTAGAATCGTGGAGAAGTATATAGTTGCAAAGTGCAGACTGCAGCTTTTTCATATTGTATTAGAGTGTCCCTGGCCATACCTTTGTTGCTGGGCTCATCTGGGCTGACTGATAAGTTTCTTAAACCTGCTTTCAAAGGAGAGTTGCTGAGAGAGAGAGAAACAGAGACAGAAAAAAAGAGACAGATATAAAGACAGAGAGACAGAGACAGGCAGATTGACAGAGCGAGACAAACAGACAGAAGGGCAAGAAGAAGGTGAGGGAGATGAGAGACACACACAGAGAGAGAAGGAGGAGGAGGAGAAGTTTAGCTTGTAATTTTGTTGTCAATTTCATAAGCATAAAACCATATTCTTTTTTTAACAGCATCCTCTTCATCTTCATAGAGTTGGTCTTAGCCTTCTCCCTCACCATCAACGGAATACATGAGAAGCCCTCAGACAGTATATCTCTGAACCTTCAGTACACAGAATGCCTGCAGTCACTCATCAAATGTTATTCTTCGCCTTTATCTTGTTAGCATAATGTGCAGCTTCATTAAGCAGCCAAATGAATCATTTAGTAATTGAATATAATGAATTTAATTTTCTAATTTTTTTCATAATGAAACAAAGTCATATTTTATCAACAGGACATGGATTGTTCAAATTTGTAGTTCTGAGCTCAATTTTGCCCAGAAAAGGAAAATGGAGGACTGGGAGCTTTTTTCCTACCCCCGTTTTCTTGCCTTAGAATTTCTCAGAAGCTCTCAGCTAGATCAGTATAGTAGGAAAGAAATGGGAGACAGGCTGGCTGAAATTTTACAAAATTGTAGAAAACCAATGTAGCTCCCAACGGAAGGAACCAAGGGAGCCCTCCTGGCGGCTGAGTTACTGACTTGATGGGGTGCCATAAGCCAACTGATTTGGGTAGCGATTTTCTCTTCAGCACCCTTTCTAATACCAAACCAATGAATGACTTTCCAGTGACCTGGACTGATAATATCTACCATCCTTCTCACTAGCCAGTCCCTGAAGAGGTTCCAAAGAAATGAAACCTGATGATAAAACAGTACTTGAAATATCAACATCCGCAGACTAATTAGAGCTGGACCAATGGACCCTAATTGCCTAGCTGAAATGCACCAGTTGAGGCCTTCCTATTGTAACTTGACTATATGTCTCAGCCCTGATTAATAGAGCCAGGGATGAAAACTAAAATGCAGTTAATTTATTGTAAGTTTTATTAGGCATATAAAAGGAGAGCAGGAATGACTAGCTTTTCGTTGCTCGAGATACATTTCATCTATGACTCAGACCAGATTCCTCACAGATTAAGCTTGTTAATTTTACTTACTGCCAACATTCTTCCCTGCATTGCTCAAGCAAAAAGCCATGGGCTCTTGTCTAAAATGGACCGAATGAAAAGAGCCAGGGGGCCCCTGGACAACAGTTACATTAACCACTTTGTCCTTTTAATTCATCTAATTACATGCAAGAAAAAAGAAACAGCATTTGCAGGCTGCCGTCCGCCGTTGCCTTGATGCAATGATGCCGGCCAGTGCTTTTGTGGGCTTTTTGTTGTCTTATTAGAGGAGCTTTTGTTCCGAGAGATGTTAAAGCCATTTTCAGAAGCTAGCGAGATGAAACAGTTTCAATAAGGACACAATGTACTTGTTTAAATTACCTTTCAAAATGCTAGAAACCATTAAGGGGGAGGCGCTGCAAATAAAAGTTGGATTTTTTGTTATAATGTTTTACCCTAATAACAGCTTTTATTTTATTATCATCCATTAGTTGACAATATTATTCTATAGATTATTAGGCAGCAATTTTGTTATTTTATCACACTTTCCAGCACTCACTCACTGGGCTGGAAACCACAAATCTCAGTATAATATGCTTTCAATTTTGTTAAAATCTCTATTTAACTGGTTGGGCTGTGAAACATCTTGGAAAATGTGTTTTTAATTTCATCCTAATTAACTTGACAGTTGACAGAGCTGAATAGTGGTATGATGGTGTCCCTTTTCCAGGGTGCCTGATGTTCTTGCTTTGGGTTTATTTGTTATTTCCCTAGTACTAATGAGTGAAAGTATCATTGCTAACATCCATGAAAAAGATCCCTGCTTTCTATTGAAAGAATATCCTATTTTTAAAAAAATCAATTAAAAATAAGCACTGGCTTTCCCTGTCAGTAAGTTAGGCTTGTAGTCCTATGGGGTGCTTCTCTAAACTTCATTCCTATAGATGTGATGGGAAAAGCTCCAATAAATGTAAAATCAAGGCAGAACAAATATGTCACAGGATTTTCTGTTACCTATGTAGAAAGCAAACTCATTCCCAGAGAAAGGCTAACAAAAAGGGCCATGCTTATTCGATTTCACATGTACTTAGCTGGCAAACTACCTAAAATTCCCAACTATATTGGGGTCATCGGAGAGACCACATTGTTTCTTGTGTGTTTACACAAGAAATGGCAGGTTTAAGAGAAGTTGCCCTTACTGTTTAAATTATTCCCTAATTCTTTTTTTTTTCCTTTCCAAGGAATAGAGTCCTCAGAAATGGTGCCGGGCAAGAACTTACAAGATGAAGAAAGGGTGCCTCTTCAGTTTTAATGAACCCCAATAAAGAGACAGTGGAGTTTCTAGTTTTCCATATTTCTGGTGATAGTATTCTCACTCGAAGAGTGTGATAATCATTGGAATCATTAAGTCTCCAATTCCTTTTAATCCTGATCTGAGAGTGCATTGGTAGAATGATAGGAATAGTTCTTTTAATTATTTATCTATTTCTGAAATTTGCTTGATTTTTTTCATGGTGACTTAATTCAGTGAGTGTTTCTTAAATTCCTACTAGGTGTCTACCAATATGTTCCATAGATACTTTGAAAAATAGAAGGAAAAAAAAGGAATGAACAGAAATAAATCATCATAGAATTTAAGAGCTTGCTCCCAAGTTTTTTTACCAATATAGTAGAAAAGGAAAAATTAATATTAATAAAAATTAATGACGTAAGGAATCTTAAAGCTTATAAAATGTTTTAAAAACAATTTTATTCAAACCTCATAGAAATAACTGTGAATTGGATGCTACAAATATCATCATCTTCATTTTACGATAAGGAAATTGAGACTCAAAAATGAAGTAGCTTACCAGTAGTCAGAGAACTAATAGAAGTCAAAAGCAAGATTCATACCTATGTTTTCCTGACTCTGAGAATAGCATTCTATCCAATATGTTATGCTACTGGTAACCACATTCTGTTGCCAATGCTGTACTCCTTCCCACCTCTGCTGTCTGAACTCTTCGGTGATAAAAATACAGTATTTTAGAGTTTGTCAAATACCATCTGTGCGTTCTGGATCACGTTTCATATTTTCTCTGTGCCTCAATTCCTTTATCCATAAAATGGGGAGAACAATAACTATCTATTTCAAAGGTTGTGAAAGATACAAAATGAGATAGTATTTGTGAATCATTATATAAAACTCAGCTCTTACAATGAAGCTGGTATATAATAACACATTTTTGTCAGTCAGTATGCATCACACTGTAAAATGGTGTATACTACCTAGAAATTCCTTAAATTCAATGCCTTAGGTGCTGCCAAAAAATCAATACTTTACTTTTTCAATTGTGCAAGTCTGAATTTCTGTAAAAGAAATTTTACTTATAATCAAGATGACCTAGACTCCTGCTACCAGGCCTTTGTCACCCAGGGCTATAATATACTCTACCTCTCAAAATGCCTTACCTCCTTCCATCATAGCTCATATGCCACCTACCACATAAAGTTTTTTTTTTCAGATTGCTCCTCTAGTATTATGATTTTCTTCCTCTTACAATTATTTTGTATTTTTGCATATATTTGTATTTCTTATGTAAGTGGTAAAATGTAAGTTCCTTGAGGGTAGGGACTATTTAGGTTTCATTTTATATCCCCAGTACCTAATTTGGACAAGCTCAGAGCCTTGGACACAGCAAGTATTTAAAACATACTTGTTGAATTGCACGGTTAGTATGGATTCTTATATTTAAAATAATAAGTATTTATTCATTTGATTAAGCAATTACTCTATATTTGGCACTGTGAGTACACAAATGAAATATAAGGCACAATTTCTATCTTTGAGGAGTTCACAATTTAATTGGGCAAACAAGGCTAATACATATGAAGAAGACAACTGGATAATAAAATATGAGATGGAAGATTAATGTTATAGAATTTAGGGACAGGAATTGATGTGTAGCCTTCCCAGTATAATCTGGAAAAGGCTGAATTTGAGCTACCAGTTATTTACACACTTATTTATTCAACTAAATGTAGGTACTTCTCTAAGAAAAAAACCCAGAGAAAGAATCCCATATAATGAGAAGATTAGAACAGAGGTCTATAGATGTAATACCTACAATAATAAGCACATGTATCCATTTAAATCTGAACAATGCACTGCTCTGGGCACTACAAAAAAATGAAGAAATCATGGTTCTTAACCAAGTTGTATATTTTTAATAAACTATCTTAACTGTAAACTTTTTTTAACCTGTAATGCTAGCCTAACCATATGAAGTCATTAACAATAGCAGATGACTTTCATTCTCATTGTTAATTAACATGATCCTTAATAATAAGTGTTCATTGTGTGTTAGTAGTGAGGACTGCTTTCTGGCTGAAGATGAGATGGTTAGGACAAAGCCTGTCAAAACACAATTAAAGACTTGTTTGTTTGTTTGTTTTTTCATCTTTAGTATCCAAGGCTAAGGGTAAATGGAAAGTTCCCTGCGATGTAGCTAATGCAAGTAGTTTGTTTCCTTTTTAACAAATGAGGAAATGAGTTCACACATCCACAGTTAGATGTGAGAGGGCATATATAGGAATAATTGTGTGGGTTGGAGTGGGGAGGATCCAAATGATCTTTGGTCAGACTTAATTGATTGTGTCTATGTGGTTTTACTCAAACTCAAGCTGAAGGTTCTTTCTAGATTTTATGTAGACAATATTGACCACTTTTAGAAGTGGCTCAGATGCAGAGTGATAGTTTTTTCCAAATGGTTCTTACCTGTTAATTCCATAAACATGTTTTAAATGTCTACTAAGTGCGGTTCCCAATGCTAAACACTAATAGAGGTGCCAAAATATAGGCATTGATCTCAAGGAACTGAAAATCTTCCATTCCAGTTATTTTAAAACATTTCTTATCTACCGACGTGTTGTGCATCCTTCTAGAATAATATATAGTTCTTTGGGTCTGGAACTATTTTTTGATATTGTCTTTTTATCACCAGTGACTAACACCATGCCTGGGACACAATACATAATTAACAAATGCCTGTTAGTTTAACTTGGGTTAAATGTTTCAAATTCTGAATCATTTTCAAAATCTCTAGACCTTGAATTCAGTCATACCAAATGTAGAACTCCAATCTACAAGGTCTTATTCATCTCTAGTATGAGCTGGAAAAAAAGCAATTACGTATTTAAATATTTTCATACGGGATAATCCAACTATGATAGACTTAGCTCTTCTCAGCAATGTATTCATCCAAATCAATTCCAATAGATTTGGGATGGAAAATGCCATCTGCATCCACAGAGAACTACAGCCACTGAGTGTGAATCAAAGTATACTATTTTCATCTTTTTTTTGCTTTTTCTTTTTCACAATTTTTCCTCTTTGTTCTGATTTTTCTTTCATAATACCACTAATATAGAAACATGTTTAAAATAAATGTAAATGTCTAACCTACATCAGATTGCTTGCTGCCTTTGGGAGGAGGGAGGGAAGAGAGGGAAGAAGAAAAGAAAATTTCCAACTCAAAATCTTACAAAAACAAATGGAAATCTTCGCATATAATTGGAAAAATAAGATACTATTTAAAAAGTTTCATGAGGCCATTAAACATTTGGGAATAACAACAATGAGAACTAACCTTTATATAGTACTTATTATATGTGAGACACTGTGATAAGCACTTTACAATTATTTTCTCATTTGATCTTCACAACACTGGGAGGTAAGCATTGTTATTATCCTCATTCTATAGATGAGGAAACTGAAACAAACAAAAGTTAAGTGTTTTGTCCAAAATCACAAAATTAATAAGTGTCTGAGTTTGGATTTGAGCTCAAGTCTTCCTGACTTTTTGAAAAGCAAGAAGGAGAATTCTGACTCCCATATGGTAGTCAGATGACAAATAGGGTTGAGAGAAGATAACTGACTGCCACAGAAAATCTAAATTAAATGAATTAATCCCCAGAATTATAATGTGGCCAGCATGTCAGCCCTTAGATGCAACTCTTTAGAACAGTTACTCAGTAGTCTGGGCTTTTGGGTGAGATTTGAAGTTTATCCATTCCTGCCTTCAACTCTTTCTTGTAGAAGTTTTACTATAGCAGGGTAGTAAAAATTTATTGCTTCTCTGATGACTTTTAAATGTATTGAGACCAAAAAAATTAATACAGATTTAGCAATAGCAAAGACCATTTGAAGTACCCTGAAGATTTAGTAAAACAAGAATTAAGCAGCTTAGTTTGTTTTAGAAAAAATAATAATTACAAAATTACAAACCACAATTTTTAAAAATGTGGTCAATTACGCTCTTATCATTTACATCTCTTCAACTTTCTCATACCTACATTGAGACTAGATTAAAACAGAAGTGTCAAACATATAGAAAAACAGACCTGCAGTCCACAACTAGAGTATGGCCAGAATCAAATTAAAATATCATTAAAAATATTTAACAAAATATTGAAAATGAACAATATTTTATAGTGTAGTCATTTCAGTCATGTCTTACTATTTATTTTCCCATTTGGAGTTTTCTCAGCAAAACTCTTGAGTGATTTACCATTCCTTTTTCCAGTTAAAATTGCAATGAGGAAATTGAAGCAAATAGTATTAAGTGACTTTCCCAGGGTCACACAGCTAATAAATGTCTGAGGCCAAATTTGAATTCAGATCTTTCTGACTTCCAGCACCTAGTTGCCATAATTGAACATAGATAATGCTAATATGTGTATTTCAAGATATTATGAGCCTGTCGGGATTCCTTTGTATAGTTTAATAGCCCCTAAGTCTATTTGAGTTTGACCCCATGGGACCAGGTAATTTCTAAGGCCAGTTTTGATTCCATTTTTCTATTATTATGCACCAAGATGGCACCCAGATAGCTTAATACAACTATGTAGTCTGCTACCAGAGTGGTGCAGATTTCAGAATTTCTATCACCTCCAAAGACAGGCTTTAACAAACATTGGATTTGGGGGAGAAAACTTGCATTTGAGTCTTGGCTCTGCTCTATTGCTATCTGCTTTTGAGTAACAGAATATTAGATCCATATCTAAAAACTTATAAAACTAAGACTTGGACTGCCTACCATATATCTCCAAGAGCAAAGAATCTTGTAAATTGTGAAACAGCTCTAAATGTAATCTGTTCATGGAAAAGATACCTCATTGATCACAACAATCCATTAGCACAAAACATGAAAACTACAATAATCTCTTGATTCTGCCTTTGAGATCATTACAATGACTTAGGAAAGAGACTAAAATGAGCAGCTTAGGAAACAAACACATTTTTAGCTATAGCTCCAAAACAGATTAGACTTTTGTTATTTCTGCCTTTAACCATCTGGATTTCAATACATCCTTAAAAATGAGAATCCATATCTGTTTGTTTTCATAAGATCATACATATAGAACTAGAAGAGACTTTAAAAGACCTTGAATATTTTGAGAGGCTGAGTCCTAAGGTAATGTAGTCTGCCTCATTCAGAACAATGTCTAGGCTAAGTCTGGGCCATTAGCCACTTCACAAATACAACCTCTTTCTGTCTACAGTGTTGCTTCTTTTTACTTCCCTATAAAAATTGTTTCTCCAGTGACATCAGACTCATCTCTATTTGTTTCTGTCACATTCTGAATTGTTGGAATTTCCTACTTATGCTTTCTTTTGTCTAATTTACTTACTGGAGTCCCACAATTCTTTGATGGTTAGTTAGACTACATCTGAAGTGTTGTGTTCAGTTCTATATATCACATGATAGTGGAAACAATGACAGGCTAGTCCAAAGGAATGAATCTATTTCAGGGACTCAAAAATCATTTTATACGAAGATCAGTTGAAATAACTGAGGTAGTTTAGTCTGGAGAAGAGAAAATGTAAGAGAGGTCAAAATCATTGTCATCAACTTTTTGAAGATTATCATGAAACAAAAAGATTAAACAATCTGCTTTGCTCAAGAGAAAATAACTTGGATGACTAGATAATAATAAATGAATATATCTGAATTCAGATTCAGACAAACATAGAATTCTAAAGTACACAGCCATGTTCATTCATATTCTGGTCTAAAAAGAAATAGCCATTTATTTTAAAAGCTTTGCAACCCTATGAGATGTGTGGGACAGAAGAACAAAAATTCTGGTTCTTATATAACAGGTAGTGAGCATATAGAGGATAGGCAAATATAAATTGGTGTAAGTGAAAATCTAAATAGGAAGGAATTGTTGTTGAAACATCATCAGGAGAACTGGTGCTCATACACTTTTCTAGAGATAAATGCTACTAGGAAATAACGACCAGTGGAAGACTTAAATTTTGTAATACCAATTTCAGCTCAACTTAAGGAAGGATTTAACTAAAAGCACTTTTTAAAAATGGAATGAGCTACTGCATTGTGAAATACCCATTGCTAGAAATGCTCAGAGACTAGGTGACTAATTTTTAGTGAAGTCATAGCAGGGATTCATCCATCTAGCCAAGAAGCCATGCTAAATAATCTTTAGGGTCTCATTCAATTCCATTATTCTATGATTCTGAGATCTAACTTAAATATCATTCCTTTAATGAAGATTTTGCCCAACTGCTCCATAAATTATCACCTTCCTCCATGACTGAATTATCTGTGGCACTTATTTGATATTTGGCATTGCCTGCTTTCTATCATTATTTATCTGTTTACATTCATAACCTATTCTGATCATTTATCCTGGCATCAATCAACAAGCATTTTTTAAAGTGCCTAATATGTGACAGTCAAAGAGTTAACTACTGAGGGCACTAACACAAAAAAAAATAAAATGTCTGTTATTCTCAAAGAACTTACCTCTGTAAGGAGCTGTAAATATATAAACACATACAGGATAAATATGAAATAAAGGCAAGGTAGCTAAATATAAAGTATTAGGGTTAGAAGGCAACAACAGTAGGATCTTTATAAAGAAGGAAGCATTTGATGACCAGCAGGATGATTTCAGAAAGGCCTGGAGAGACTTACATGAACTGATGCTGAGTGAAATAAGCAGGACCAGAAGATCACTATATACTTCAACAACAATACTATATGATGATCAATTCTGATGGACATGGCCCACTTCAATAATGAGATGAACACAATCAGTTCCATTTGTTCAATAATGAATAGAAATAGCTACACCCAGAGAAAAACTCTGGGAATTGAGTGTGAACCACTACATAGCATTTCCAATCCTGTTTTTGTCTGCTTGCGTTTTTGATTTCCTTCAGACACCCAGAGAAAAACTCTGGGAATTGAGTGTGAACCACTACATAGCATTTCCAATCCTGTTTTTGTCCGCTTGCATTTTTGATTTCCTTCACAGGTTAATTGCACATTATTTCAAAGTCCAATTCTTCTTGTGCAGCAAAACAACTGTATGGATATGTATACATATATTGTATTTAACATATACTTTAACATATTTGACATGTATTGTCTACTTGTCAGGAAGGAGGAGAAAAATTGTAACAAAAGGTTTTGCAATTGTCAGTGCTGAAAAATTACCCATGCATATATTTTGTAAATAAAAAGCTATAATAATAAAAGAAGGAAACATTTGAGCTGAGTCTTGAAGAAAGTAAGAAATTCTCTATGAGGCAAAGATGAGGAGAAATTAATTTCAGGCAAAGGGATTACTCCTACAAAGGCATAGATAGAGATAGGAGATGAAATGCTATGTGAGAGGAACAGAGAGAAGACTATACTAGAGAGTGCAGAAAGGAGAATAATATATAATGATGCTGGAAAGATTTTTAAAAGCCAAAGAGGAATTTATAATTTATTTTAGAGGCAAAAGGAAACCAACCACTGGGTTTTATTGAATAAGGAAGAGACATGATCAGATCCATGCTTAAGGAAAATCATTCTGGCAACTGAGTGGAGGATAGATGAGATGGAGAAGAGACTTGAAGTAAGAAGCAATGGAATGGAAGGAGACATTGAGCTGTTGAAGCTTATGAATATTTTTTTTCTATCAAGCTAGAAAGACTTCAGGCCCAGGGATAGAGTATGTTGTCTGTAGTACAAAGACCAGCTATATTAAGTTTAGAGAGGTTAATCATTGAAGCTTGGTGATTTGGGGGGAGCCAAAACAATCCATAAAATATGATTACAAGATACAAAACTGTAACATGTAATATCTTTCCATTTTTGGACTGAGTGTGGTCGAGTGATATAAAAGAGAGGTAGACAGAAGTGGGGGTGGTAGAGAACTAGTAAGAATCATATTGTTTTTAAAACCTGTAAGTGTAATTATTGGAACTCTTCATGTAATCTTTGTCCCACACATAACTAGAGGAACTGAACTGAATTCATGCTAACATTCTCATGAGAAATAAAACAAAGCACATAAAGAAATTAGAAAAGTCAAATAACTTGAGTTCTTGATGGAGCAAACAGTGGACCTTCGTTTCAACATATTGACAAAGGCAGTAAGCACTATCCTTTCAGGTACTTGGTCATTTCACTTTTCACTTCTTGTAATTAAATCCTGCTAACAGTCCAACTTCAAGTAATTATAACTTATGTACCACTATCTATTGCAGAAGGCAAAGGTGCAAGAAATTCTTTGAAAAATTGACAAATCAACTTGGGTCAACATACAGTATAATGCCTTGTGATTTCAAAGTGAATGTGCACATAAGGAAGAATAGCAAAGCCTATATTGGAGAATACTGTACAGTTAGAGATAGAAAAGAATCTAAATGTTTATAGATTACAAAGAAGCCTCAAAATTACACATCACAGATCCTTTTTGGTATGCATGTTATAGCATATATGTAGAAGACATAAAGTAACAATCCAAATCAAGCTAATACTCTTAGTAGATAATTGGTGAAGGAAAACCATTCAAGAATAAGCAACCATTTCCTTATTAGTTATCACTGTGAGCCGAGTTCTTCATCTGGTTAAAGTAAAATGTCAAATTGGAAGAAAGAATCACTGAATCTCAGTTTGTTTTAAGAAACTTCAAAAGTCACCTAAATTAACCCATATCTGACCTAGAATCTCTTCTACAACAAAAACTTGTCATATATCTTCTTTTGGTAAACTTTTGAGACATGATAGACATCTTGCCTTTTGTGTCAGTCCATTTCTTATCACTCTACCCTTTGAAGCAAGAGCCCTCTTCCACAAGACAGCCTTTCAAATACTAGTAGTCTGCTATTTTTTTGCCCAAGTCTTTTCTTCTACAAGTTAAACATTACTATTTCTTTCAATCAGTCTTCAAATGATAATGATCCCCAATTCATTCACCAAGCCAGTCATCCTCCTTAGACACACTCCAACTTGGGAATGATTTTCTTTAAATGAAATACCAAAAACTGAATAAAATATTCTAGATGTAATCTAATATAGAGTATAGCGAGACCAGCACCACTCAATCTAGATTCTTCTTAATGGACTCTAGAAATGAGAGAGCAGTTTTTCTTTGTTTTTTGTTTTGTTTTGTAATTTGTTTGAGGTTTTTGCCCATAATAGAATTACAGAATCTTAGATGTGGAAGGAACTTCAGAGTCTTGCATCTAACTAGAAGTGTCCTATACAAAATTCCTGGAAATTGGTCATTCAGACTAAGTTTGAGTATTTTCAGTGAGAGGAAATCAAGAACTTCTTATTTAGCTTGTTCCACTTCTCAGTAGCTCTAATTGTTTGAAAGCGTTTCATTATATTATGCCTAAATGTACCTCTCTGCTACTCCCACGCTGGTTTCTTCATTCTGCTTTATGCAACAAAGCACAGCAAGCATAATATTCTTTTATATAATAATACAGTATCTGGCTCATGATATGTACATAATCAATGTTTATTGATTGATTAATGACCTTTCAGATACTGAGAAACACCAATCATGTCCATCCATCCACTATGTCTTCTTAAAACTAAATACTATTTTCCACAAGGCCTTGTTCATAAAATATGGAATCAAGAAATGAGCACAATAATCTGGACATGGTCTAGCTACTGCAGAGGAGAGTGAGACTTGTTACCTCCTTTGTTACAGAAGGGTAGTCTTTCTTTATGTAATATAAGATTACATTGACTTATTTGGCTACTATATCACACTGCTTGCTCACATTAAGGAGGGAGGTAAAACAAGGAAAAGCACTTATTAAACTCCTACTTTGTGCCAGAAACTGTGCTAAATACTTTACACACACACACACACACACACACACACACACACACAATTATTCACAATAATTTGTAAACTTAAAATGTTGTATAAATATTAACTATTATTTTGAAGTTGATTATTTGAATCCAAATGGAAGGAGGATATATTTATTCCTTTTAAATTTTTTCTTATTAGAATAAATCATTCATTCTGCCCTCTCAAGATCTTTTTGGATTCTAGTTCTGTCATTAAACTTAGTAGTTATCCCACCTAGAGTTATGTCATTAACAATTTGACTAGCATGCCTTCTTTGCCTTCATTTAAGTAACCGAAAAAAATTATTTAAAAACAGAAGACCATGAGTGGATCCCTGGGGCACTTCCCTAAGAGTTTCCTATAAGTCACAATCAATTAATTATCGACTGCTTTAGTCTCAATCATTCAACCAGCTCCAAATCCACCCAGTTATCTTCTAGCCCTCATCTCTCCAACTTATTCAATAAGATGGCATTGAAATCTTAATATACCATATCAACATCATCACAGATTGACCAGAATTGTAACCTTTTCAGAGAAGGAAATAAAGTTAATCTGTTATGACTTGTTCTTGATGAAAATAGGCCAGAAATTGACAAGTGCTTCCCTTTCTAAATACAAACTAATTCTTTAACAATATATTCTAGAATTTTGCTAGGAAGTGAAACTGAGTTCACTAACAGAAGCTCCAAGTCTTGTGATATTAAGCCCTTTTTTCCTTTCTACTACACAATGCTTCCTATAAATGTATATCCCATCTGTTTTCTCATTGTTCCATATTAGAAACCATTTTGCTTAAATAAGAAAAAAGTAAGTTTATAACAACTTATAATTCTGCATGTGAATATTAATTTTGCATAAGCAAACATCTGTGAGATTTTTAAAGCCCCCCCACTCAAGGTTTTCCCTTCCTTATTTTATTATTTAAATCCAGCTAGAAGCCCAAGAGGAAAATTCTTACTGAAAGATACCTCTGTCCATTTTAGAAAAGAGAGTTGTGATGTTATTGCTGTTGTCTTTAATAATGAAAATCAGGATATTCTTCTGCTTCTTTCTTTCCAAAACTGCTAAGTAGGTGTGTGATCATTGCTGAATGCATCAAAACAACACATTCCTACCATTCTCCTAAGTAGCTGTGATTTTTCTATTCCATTTGGCTAATCTGCTAGTGTTTAACAAATATACTGTTCCTCATGGCATGCTCTCTAGAATAAAAAGTGACTTCGATCACTTGGCCATTTTTTTTTTAGGGTAATAAAGAGTTTTCCTGCCACAGATCTCCTATGCATGGGAGAAGCCATACAGATTTCTCTTTTGATGATGTTTTTCATAAGGCCTCCCATTCACCAGACTCAAATGAAGTTTAGCTAGGACATTGTGCCATCCATGTGTTTTACCACAGAACGCCATGTGTGGCCATTAGAAATAAAAGGAAAATCAATAGAGTTTCATTAAAACAGCAGGCAATCAGGGCGCTGGGCACTAGCTTAATTACAGTTTCAATAGCATTTGCTTTAATTGGAAAGAATAAAAGAAGTGAAGTGGAGTGAATGAAGAAATTAGCATATCTATCACTGTTGTCTCGTTGGACTGAGTTTGCTCTTTAGTATATGCCTGAAGCCTCTGGAACCCAGGGCGGGGAAATATGGGAAAGCAATTAACAAATAATTCACATGGCACCTTTGTAAAATTATAATTAAAGTTCTCCATGGTCTTAAGAATGTATTTGTTTTATTGGTCTGATAAAAGAGACACAATTTGCAACATATTTGTGATTCCTAGTAGTAGTTTAGCTCTGGGTATGTACTAAAAGAGTCTTTCTTTGTGCCCCATGCTTAATGTGTTCAGCAAAGGAGGCCTTTGGTAAGCAAGAAAAAAACAGCAAAAGAATCAACTTCATGGGAAGAAACATGTCTACTGGTCCTGAAATTAAATGGATCTCTTATTTTGCGCATTGAATTTCCAATGAACTTCCACTCCTGTCATTGTGGGTCTCCCATGTGGGATCAATGAATATCTATCTTTAGGTAACTAAATATACACTAACATACTAAACTAAACACATACTAAACACACAACCCACATTGAGATTTGGAGTCAGGAGCCTTGGATTTGTCATTTGCTAGCCATTTTACTTCTCCAAGTTTCAGTTTCTTTATCTGTTAAATAGAGGACACAATGTCTACTCTTGCTCAGTGTTCATGAGGATCAAATTAAAAAATAGGATGGGAAAATACTTCATAAAAAAGAAAGTGCTATGTAAGTATGAATTGGGATGTTGATTATAATTAGCATGCCAAAGTTTGCACTTCCCCCACCCCCAGGGCATATATTAGGTGATATGGTGCAGTGAACTACACTCAGCACTTTAAAAATAAAAGCAATATACTAAGTATGAAATATCTAAGTCTATGTTTATTATTTCAGTTTTTCAATAATTTCAATAATCTGTTGATTATTGAATAATCTCCCTTGATCCATGCATGGCAACTGCAATCTTTCTCTGCTTACATTTGGGGATGAAAACTTCAGAGTCAACTTAGTAGTAAGCCTCTCTGAATTTAGCTGGACTGGTCCTGAGAAGACAGAAATTCACACAGATTAACGCTGAGTCCATACCAAAAGCCTTTCACACTTGGTGAGACTGGCCAGAGCTTACTTGTGATCTGCTTGCACAGCCTTTGAAAACCTCCACACTTTGATCAAACTATCAGAAGAGACTTTGGTGGAGAAAAGATATATTATTAGGGAGTAAAAAGAATTATAGATAAGTCAAACCCAACACCAATTTAAAAATATTAAGAAGGACTATTACAATGAAATAATTCTCTTTCCTGGTAGGTATTCTAACCCCTCCAGCAACCCTTTAAAGAAAGCATTCAATCTAGGAAAACCCATGACATCGATCAACAAGCATTTCATAAGTAATTATCTTGTGACAAACATGATCTTTTAAAATGAGGGTTCACTCATTGGAAACTCATGACATAAACCTCAATCTAAGAATCAACAAGAATTATTAAGTAACTACCATGTGCCAGGGTACTCAGTGCTGAGTTAGCAACACAACAGGGAGACAGCAAGCTGCCCTCGGGAAGCTTACATGTTACAGTGGGAGTACAATATGTATGACATATGAGTCCAAAACAAAGTGATTTCCTTTTTGTGGAAGCTAGATGAACAGCTGGGGGAATCAGGAAAGGCCTTTTAAGAGCACTTGACCTGAGCCTTGAAAGGATGTACAGGTTCTAAGAGAGGGAGAATATACAAGATATGAAACATAGCCTATGTAAACAGTCAGAGGTAGTAGCAGAGCAGCTTAGCTAGAATATAGAGTGTGAAAAGAAATACTGTATATAGCTGGGATTTGTTCATTCCCATGATATAGTAATAGCACTGCTTTTAAAAAAAATGCTTTTTAGTAAAGAGAAGAAAAACAATGCTTTCTCTGAAGGCTCGTATTGATAATATGGCTAGTGAGAAGAAACTATTTTGCAAATTTCAATTGGTTAGAGCTAGAAGGAACTCAGAAATTATGAAATCTAAACCCTTTCCATTTTTTAATTGCTGAAGAAAAGTAGGATGTTCTTTTTAATGTATCATTTTGTGTCCAGTTGATCAGCATTCCTATTTCAGATGGAATATCCACCAGTCATAAATGCTCCCTCATGTGCCATCTGCACCAAGGACTGACCCAGGCTCTAAAGGGAAGGCCAAGGCCATTGCTTCCTGATCTCCTTAGGTGAGGTGGCTCCTTTCCTCTGACATCTACCCGTCCTCCTCCTTTCCTATTACCACTGGGGGCACCCTTTCCTTATAATCAGTTACCAAATGTGTTGATTCTCTCTCTGCAATATCTATTGCATTCTTCTCTTTACTAGCACCACAATTGCTGTAGTATAGGCTCCCTCAATACCCCTCATCTGTGATTATTGCAGTAACTTTATTTCAACATAATTGTTTTCCTTTGTAATCCTACCTATTTAATTTTCTGCATTTAAAAACCATTATTCTGAGGCATCCATAGGCTTGCTTCACCAATCTGCCAAAAGGATCCATAATAAAAGTGATAGAGATTCTCTACCCCTATTCCCTTTTTATAGAAGAAAAGAAAGTAGTCACAGCTGAAAACAAGAATAGTTTTCTCAGGCCAGCTAACCAAGTGAACAGCATTATATTGTACAGATATAAGAAAAGCCAGCTGCTGGGGAGATGGAAGACAACCTTAGGGGTCAGACGAAAAGAGTAGAGGGAATGTGAGAAAGAGATTTCCATGTAGAAAATTACAGGGAGAGAGCAATTAATTTCCCCCTTTTAAAGGTCACTAGGGTGTGATCATCTATTAGAGCCCCATAGAAAAAGGTTGTTCAGGAAAGTTGGAGGAGAGGTAAAGGATGGAGCGGGCTTGGATGGGAGCATCCCCCAGGCAGATTTCCTCTTCTTCCTCTTTCTCAAGTCTTCAAAATAACAAGAATAAATCTTTGCACCACTCTGCCAAGGTGTACAACAATCCCAGCAGTACGCCCTACATTCTAGAGTTTTAAAACATTCTCATGATATTGATTAAAAGCAAGGCATCCTATATTTCACACACCTTACACAGACTCCGGAGTTTCCAATTTATATCACCTACTAGTTGCTATGTGCTATTATATCACCATAAAACTTAATCAAATTCCCTACCAAAACTAGGATCTGAACTTAAATTTTTAATAGAGGTTTATAATGGAAATGCTGACACAACCTTAATTATAGGAGTGCAAGCGACTGACTATAATTCAATTGAGCTTTATCACTTATTGTCCCTTCTGGGGCCTTTGGGAGGAAAGGACACAAAACCCAGCCCTAGAAGGGAATTGTCCAGTTTCTACCTGCAAAGGATCATGGGAGCTCCCAGAGTCTTGCAGAGAGTGCTTGCTCTTTTCATATGATTGACAGCAATGTCCAAACATCTGAATCCCAATCTGTCATAATTTAGGCAATGCACACAAATTTCCATGCTGACTCCCAATGGACTAGAGGCACTGTTATAATCTCCATTGCCCATTTATCACACCAAATATTCATTGAAAGCTTACAATCTTCTTAGTCCCTATAGAAACAGAAATAAATACAAAATCATCAGAGTTCCTACACACAGGGAATCTATAATCTAGGTGGGAAGATGGGTCACTCAGCCTCTGACTGAAGTTTCACGACCATTTAGCAAGAATGTTGCAGAGGAAATTTTTTTAGATTTGGCCTAGACTTGGTATCTTCTGAGATTCCTTCCAGCTCTGAAAAATCCATGGTAAATTTTAGAAAGAATTTCTAAATTAAGAAGAAATTAAGTTGAAGGTGAGGTAGATGGGAGAATGACTGCCCCAGTCAAGCTGTAGATGGCAGTAGAGATGGCTCATATCTAAATATTCCCTTCCTATCCATAGAAAATGGAGTAAATTGATAAATATTTTTTTAGATAAATATGCCCCCAAAAAAGTGAGTTAAAAGTTATTCAAATATCTACCTCCACTGCATTAGAGGAGGTATTTGCATTTATTTGTTCACATCAATCAATTAAATTCAATAAGAATCATTGAGCCTAATTTTGCCTCAGTTTCCTCATGTGTAAAATGAACTAGAGAAGAAAATGGAAAACCACTACAGTATCTTTACCAAGAAAACCCCAAATGGAATCACAAAAAATCAGATACAACTCAACAACAACATCAAAATATGACAGGGTTTGTGCAGTGAAGATTTAAAAGAAACAATCATTATATCCAATACATTGTTTCCATTTCTATGGAAATACACAGATAAATAAATACTACATAAGTGTGTTACACTTACCAATACCACATACCACAAAGATAACACAAATAAAATAATTTGGAGAATGTTAATATGTATTAACAACTGGGGAATCAGAAAAGGAGTGGACTAGTAGATGGTACCTAAGCTGTGCCTTGAAAGAATCCAGGAATTTCAAGAGTCAAAGATGAATAGAGGTCCTGGGAGACAGCCTATACAAAAATAAGGAATCAAAAGAAAGACAGACCATAGGAGACAACAAGAATGCCAGTTTGACTAGTTCATGGAGTATATAAGAGGGAGTAAAATGAAGTCAGAAAGAGAGGCTAGAGTCAGGTTATAAAGACTTTCACTATTAAATATTTGATCCTTGAGTTAATGGGGGATTGGGTTCTTGAGTAGAGATGTTACATGATCCAAACTGTGCTTGAGATATATCTACTTACCTGCTATTTAAAAGATAGATTGGAGAAGGGAGTAGTGAGATGTAGGGCAAAGGCAACTGAAAAGGATGGCTCTCTGGTTATGAACCTGGGTCATACTGAAAAGATAGTAGAACCCTTAAAAGAAATGCAGGAAGAGGGGATGTGTTTCAATGGTAAAAATAAGAACTACTTCAGTCATTTTGAGATAGAAATGTGTCAGGGACATCCAAGGATTATGTCTAGTGGGCAGTTATATTACCATGTAAGATACTTCCTTTTTTGAATGTGCATATATTATTTACTTTAAGGGGATAAAAAGGACCTTCATGTAAGGCATGCCAGCAAAAGAAGATTGAGGAGAAACACAAAAAGTTCTGAGATAATAGCCCAGACCCTCTCTGAAGCAAGAGTACTAACTGAGAGTTAGTGTTCTCTTTCTCAGAAACTAATAGATAGAGACTATAAAGTTTATTGCTGAGAAATCCTAAATCAAAGAACTTGTTGAAAATTGTGGGAAAACTGAATACTGACTATTTTTGTCACTTCCAATAGAAATATAGATCTGGGGAATTTTAACCTAAAACCTAAAAAAAAAAATTAATTATACATGAAGAGACCCTGATTTGTGATAGGAGAGCCAACTAATTAGGGAATTAGACAGTAGAAGGCAACAAGAATATTAAATATCAAAATCCAGAACGCAGATAAAGGGAGGTCACTGGAGCTAAAAACCTAATAGGAGAATAGCCTAGCTGATTAGAGACAGACAGGTTCTGTAATTAGTGTGGAGCTGGTCTGACTGTAGGAAAGCTCTGATGCTGAGAGCTGATTGGGAAAGCAGTATATTTGGGAGAAGAGAAAAAGATATAAAACAGAAGTCTGGAACATATTCATGAAAAAGGGGTGGGGTATGGATGATAATATGAAAAAGAAAAGTAAAAAGATTGGTGGGCTAGAAAAGAGGCCAGTCAGGAGAAAGTAGATTCCCAAAAGTCCAGGTAGGAAAGAAAATTCAGAAAGATGGAGTAGTCAATAGTTTTAAAACTATAGAAAGGTAAAGAAGGAAGGACCTAGGAAAATTCCAATGGATATTGAGCACCTACTATGTACATAGTTTATTCTAGGTATTGAGATAGGTATGCAAGGTGGCAGAAATGGTATATAGCATATGGTTTAGTAGATAAAGGATGAGGTTTTGAAGTCAAGAAGATCTAGATTCAAATTCTGTCTCTCATACATTCTGGATATGTGATAATCATACAGTAAAGGGTAATCCTTCTTTGAGAGAATTTCCAGTAGCAGGATTCATACTGGAGAATATGGGGGGAAAAAACCCTGCTAAGTGGAATTCTTTTCAAGGACCCTTGGAAGTTATAAGTTTTACCAGGTTTGTTTTGTTGTGGTTCTGTTTTTCATTTTTATAGGAAATAGTGACGTTAAAATATTTGGCAGAGAGGATGGTTTACTGTCCATTTTCATCTCTTGCACTAGATAAGAACAGCTGATACCCAGGGAAAGAGACACAGTACATCTCCTCTTGGGACAAGGAGATTTGTGTCTTGCCTAAAGGCTACTGACAGTAATAAATGGCATTAATTGTCATTTTTGAGCAGGCTTTTACAGTACCTAGCACTCAGATACCTAAATGCCATTGGATTAGCCTCTTATTTTATGTCTAAGAATTTTGACCTTGTAACACTGGAATATTTGGGAAAGGAAACACCCTCATTAATAGAAATATGGCTTGAGCAGAAGAATCCATAAATTATAACAAATAACACAGAGAGAAATACATACACACACACACACACATACACACACACACACACACACACACACACACATTCTTAGTTTTGCCAATGAATGTTGTAACTCTATCAGTAATTAAAGGTAAAAATATACTTATACCAGTTTAGCAGTTAAAAACCATGTTAATTGAAAAATCTACCTTTGTAATTGTAAATGGAGAGATTACCTGAAATAGTAGCAACAGACTCATTTCCTAATAAGATGAACAATATAGTTGATGACTGAAGCATCTGTATACAGTTACATACACCATTTCTGTGCTGCAGGTTGCCAATTTATTTCAGCAGCGAAAAGCCTGATTTATTGTTTGTAGCATTACCATCTGTTGTAGTTATTACAGAAATTATATATAAACCAGTTAGTAAACACTTTGCCCCATTGTCTGTTGTTTTGATAATCACCCATAATAACATCTAGCATCAATATGGTCTTTAAACCCGATTTGGGAGTTAATGGAATAAGAGGAGGCAGTCAGTATATGCACCGGGGTAATGTCATTAGGAATGTTTGTGAAGAACAAATTAAATCAGCTGTAAATTGTGCTCTCAAGTCAGCCAGAAAACCAGTCTTGTTCAGGAGAAGGGATTTATATTTTAACCTCGTGCAGAAAATGCACTTAAGCAGATTAAAATAAAATAGGGACTTCGTCAATGGATGTAAATGGTAATTGCTGCAGCTCTAATGGCTTCCTGTTGGCTGTGTCATGCAGTGGGCACAGCTATTTTAAAAGTTAACCAGTGCTTGAGGTCATACTTTTACAGATTCAGTCATTAAACTAGGCTAGACATGTCACTAAATGGCTGATTATTCAAATGATGAGCCTGCTCAGAGGTGATCCTTGTCATATTTTGGACATGGCGATTTTCAGGTACAGTTGTCATAAAATAAAGATGAAATGAATTCAAGTATAAGTCAATGGCAGCACCAGTTTGGGGTCTCGCCTGTTTTGGATGGTGGATTAAAACCCTGGGCCCCATTCTCAAACAGGCCGGGCTAAATCTCATCCCTTGTGACTCTCAACAAGCTAAAAGTGACCCTTCCTCTCTTATCATGAACCATGAAGGTGAAGTTGTGAGCACATGTATATGAATAAGGGAGTGGAGGGGGTGTATTTGAAAATGATTATTATATTTATTTTTACATATTAATAAATACTTACTGAAAGAAGTCTATAAGAAGAAATGTAGCAGGAAGTTGGGCTTGAAAACCTATTAAAATGCTCTACAGATACTCCTAAATCAAGTTGTGAAAAATACAAGTGCTTGCCCATTCACATCATACAGATGAGGAAACTTATGCTTAGAGACATCAAGTGACTTAAAGTACCAAATCTTATTGTGTCAGAGTGGGGATTTTAACAGAGTCTTTCCTTACTCCAAGACTAGCCATTCCCTCCAATCATGAAAACTATACCCTCATAGAGGAGATGGTATATATAAAAATACATATACATATCAGGGAACTCTAAGGATTTCCAGTTGAGTACATCAAGCAGGAGGTACAACTTTTCATAAAAGAGAAAGTGTGGCTTAATGGATGGAGAATCAGCCTTTGAACCAGGAAATCCTGGGTCTACTTCTTCCTTCTGATATATACTAGGTGGCTGTGGGCCAGTTACTTTACCAGGTAACTCATGAATACAGATTATATATATAGGCATTTATCTATCACTAAAGGTGTCTCCAAATTAGGAATCCCCTAAATTAGTAAAATAACAAGTCCAGATTACATATATATGTATATATATATATATATATATATACATATATACATATATGTATATATACATACACATGTATTTGTATATTTATAGATGTGTTCTAGTCTTTATATCATATACATATATGTATATATCCATTCACAGAAACATTATAGGATCATCTAGCTAAACAGAATGGGAGAGGTAACACTCACTAGTGTTATGACTCAATATTCAATAAGGAAATTGCCCAGAGAGACAGTGATTGGCAGACACAGATGGATAGGAGGATAAGAAGTCTAGAACATACTCATACACCCTGGTCAACATTAAATTGTCAGTCTATTACTTACTTTTAAGAAGAGTTTGTTTACAATTCAACTACAAACTGCTTGAGTGCAAGTGTTGTGTTATACATCTTTGTGTCTTCAACAACCTATAGCAAAGCATCATATACTTTCTAGGTTCAATAAGTAATTGCTAAACAAATGACCCAATATACAAAATAGCCTAAGTCAATGTGAACATACTGTGTTCACCATGGTCACCCAATAAATGTCCCTAGATAAATGCCCAATAAATGTAAATACGTCATAAACATTAAGGCTAATGTTACCTTGCTCAAAAGGATTAGGTCCATTTCTCAATAGTGAGAAAATTCATTGCTGATGTTTATGTGCTTAAGTGCGTAAAAACATTATGGAATCATGTGCCTTTCTCTATCATTTAAGTGTATCTTCATAGTCTGAAGGGTTTTACATAGTCTTCAGAACATTGCTCTGTTTGGGTAATCTATGTATTTTGCCATTTATTCATGCATTCGACAAACAGTTGTTGAGGATTATGACTGTTGCTATTTTCCTTGAGAAAAGTGAAAAAACATTAGGAGGAAAAAATTATTTTAAAAAAAAGTCCACATAAACATCAAGAATATTAAAAATCATGTCACTCCCAAATATCAAAAGTTACATAATAAAAAGAAACAAGGATATTAGTTGAAGCAATCAATCTTTTTTCCCCTTGGAGGTGGTATTAGGCATGGGAGATGAGCAGAGAAAAATGAACATTCAAGTGACTAAGCTAAAGGAGAAAATGTTTAGACTTTGGGTCTATTAAAAAATTCTTAGGTGTTTGATATTTTTCATAAACTAATATAATTATTTTAATTAAGAGTCTTTAAAATATTAATAGGGGGCGTCTAGAGCAGAGTTAATTATAGCCGTTCGACTGGCCCAGATGTACTTAAGGCTCTGTCAGCGTCCCCATTAAGAAATGCTGTTTTTCAGGGGGTTATAACTCAACCATATAAATTGGCCACAGGCTGAGGCTTGACATCCAAGTTTGCAGTTTGGGAATTCATTTTTAATTGATTTGAATATTTTTTTTGAGGTTCAGACATGGAGGGAAATGGATTTGGCAATTTCAGATGTGCACAGGCCTAAGTACACAGGCCTTTTGTTTCAGAGAACTGGTCATCAGTAATCTGTAGTAAACTATTCCTTTCTGCCACCTCTGAACCTCTTTAGAAATGTGGATGGGAGTTAGTTTTTTATTTTGTTTTGGTTTTTTTTTTCCTCAATATAAGGATTTTGCACCAAAGGCTTCCAAGTCCCTTACTTATCTCTAACATTTGTTTCTAGGTTTTCCAATAAAATAAGTAGGATTAATCTCTTAAAGGAGTATAGGGCTTTTTTTGTATTCATGTTAACATGTTTTAAAATACTCCTTTCTCATTATGGGTGGCTTGGGTATCCCTGGCAGATAGCAGCTTTATTCTCCCTTGCCTGAAACCCTAATCATTAAACCAACTTCACTATTATGAGATATCTAGCTTGGAAATGCATTTTATCCCCTAAGAATATGCTATATTAGTGAGAAAATTACTCTAAATGGGAACAAAACTGACAACTGTTGCTTGCAGACTAATGGCCTACTGTATATATTGTACCCAAAAAGCATGTCATCACCTGCCTGTTTAGTATATCACTAGTCTGAGGATTCTGGTTGGCTGAAAAGATATATTAAGGTTTCAGTAAAGATTGGAAGAGGGAGGGAGGGAGGGTTAAGACAGAGGATTTGGATTTTTTTATTCTCTTTCTTTTTTGCTTAAAACCAACATACCAACTAGCACTGTAACTCAAAATCTATGTAAGCCCAATACAGCTACTTTGTAAAGAGAGCTGTCAGCAGGTAGAAATACATCCTATTCTTGCCTCTATATAGAATTCTTCTGTAGCCATTTAATGTAAAATCACATTATGTAAGTAGTGGTACATTTTCTCACCTACTGGGTAGTTGTTCAACTCAACCTACTTAGGGATTTGGGGGCCATCACAGACACACACAGACAACACAAGATGTCGTCTCAATGACTCCCTTTCAAAAGAGAAAAAAAAATTTATCACTGTATTATCCAGTGAGAACAGTCAGTGGGAAGGGGGGAAGAGGAGGGGGGAGAGGAATGGACCCTAAGAAGTCCACAAGATCAAAATACGAATGCTATAATGAGGACAAATTACGTTTGTTTCATTTCCAATCCTTGTTACTATCTTCTTCATGATAATAGATTCAGATTTTGTGCCATTTTCTGTTCTTATTAAGGGGAAAGTGGTATCAATTTTAATGCCTCATCTGTAAAGTAAAAAGCACACCCGCTAATAGAATGCATTTTCCATCCACGGACCAAACATTGGGAAAGTCTTGCAGCTGACTGGCGGCACATTGGAATAAAGGGCCCTCCTTTCCCTGCCTGTATCCTAATGGAGGCTTTGGAAAGGTTGGTACCCAAACAATACCAACCATTTAGAACTTTATTCCTTTTTGTTAACTTCTTCAGATCTACTTAATTCAGACATACTTTCATATCATTTTTTATTATAATATAATTCATTTACTTAGGATTGGGAGGTTTTTTGTTGTTTGGTTTTTTAGGTTTTGGTTTTGTTTGGGTTTTTTTGGCATTTGGTTTAGTATCTCTCTGGCTTCAGACACACAGCAAAGAGAATAGCTATTTGGCTCCATAATGCATATAAACCTGAAGGAGGGAGGCTCACAAGCCTTTATAATCTGACACAGCTACACATAAAATTAAAAAGACATGAGTAGGGCAAAAAGGTTGCCGAGTACATGATAAAATCCACATCAGATTAGAGGCAGAAGGGAGTTTATCAACTCCAAAACCCAAGCCTTTACACAGTTCCTTAAAAATCACAGATTATTCCTTGCTTCTACTAAAATAGCATTTGTTCTGCTCTCCGAGAGCTCCTGCCACCAGAACCAAGCAACCTGACTAACAACCCAACTCAGAAATCAGATCCTGGAAATGCCATCTCAATTCCTTTCCCTCTAGTCATGCAAGAGAAATATCTTCTTCTTTCTGTTTTTTAAGCCTAGATTTTCCATATCATGTCATAAAAGATCCTTTATGAATCTGTGGGGTTAAGGAAAAGATGGAGGAGCAGTCCAAATAGTTGCTGTAGGACTCTTGGAATACTAACAATCTGCTATTTATTTAAGTATCAATTAGCAAACATTTATTAAGCATCTGCTTGCTATGCACATTAGATGCTGAAAGAGATAAAAAGTGAATAAGGTTCTTGCCTTTAAGGAATTTTCTAAAGCAGTTGTAGAGATAAGACATATGCACACGAAAAGATAATTACCAATAGAAGGCAGTACAGTATTTCATGCATCTTTGACATATTATAGCTAAAAGGGACCTTAAAGACAAAATTCAAAATAATTTAAATTCAAACCCTTCACTTTACATATGAGGCAAGTGATGTGCTCAAAGAGCCTCTGGGAGCAAATACAAAATCAGCAGGTCATTTAAAGGCCTTCCATAATGGGATTCGGACCTACATCTACAGATTTATTTCCCATTACTCTACTTCATGCTCTCTATATTCCAGACAAACCAAAGATCAACCATTCTCTGAATATCTTGTCTCCAGCATTTGTCCATGTATATAACTTAGCTCCTCATAGCTGTAATGCACCTTTTCTTTAATGCTGTCTCTACTAATCCAATAATCTAAAAATAAGCTACTTTAAAAAAAAAAAAGTTTTTCCTGATTTTCCCCAGCCCCCAGCAACTTTTCCCTTTCTCAAATTATTTTGTATTTATTTAGGATCACAGATTGAGACCTGGAAGCAATCTTAAAAACCTTGTAGTCCAACCCCAGCATTTTATAGATGAGGAAATTCTGGCCCAGAGATGTCAAGTGTTTTTTTTCAAAATCACATAATAAATAGCAGAACTGGGATTTGAACCCAAATCCACACATGAAATTATATATTCTTTGAACTGTACCATACTAATGAGTGTACATGTTATAGATACTATCCCTCCTAGCAAAATATGTTTTGTTTTAAGTACAGTAGTGAAAATAGTTACGGAGTGAATTAAGTGACCTCTGAAAGAACCCAATTGATTAATGACAGAACAAGGTCTAGAGTTCAGGTTTTCCTAACTCTCTCTTCTGTGCAGAGTAAGGGATAGGGTGCTGGATTTGTAGTCTGAGAATATTAGTTCAAATTTTTCTAAGGTACTCATTAGCCATAAGTTCAATGAATTTCAGTTTCTTCATCTGTAAAATGAGGGGGCTGGATTTGATTGGTCCCTCCCAGTTCTAAATCTATTATCCTATGATTTTCTACCATGATTCAGTGGCTATTATGCAATGGGCAGCTGGTAAGTGGGCATTAGCAAGCTTGGCTGATTTCAAAGGAAGCAAACTTGTTTGTAGAGAGGAATGGGAATGTGAAATGATGGAACAGCTTTACAGAAATCCGAAGCCTGTACAGACATTTTGTCACAAATTCCAATCTGTGATGAAAAGGAGTCTTTCTGGATGGCTCCAGACTTGGGGTGAATTCAAAAAGCCCTAGTCAACCAGAGTCAGTCCTTTGAGTAGTCTATGCTTGTAATATCTCATCGATTGTATTAGGGTGGGAGAATATGGACCTCAATTTTTACATCAGTGTTCATTCTTTGATATTTTCTATTTAAGGTGAAAGATATTAAGGTGGCCTTTACATTGTAAGCAATAAAAGATCAAGAGAATGAACTACTGGGAAATCTTGGGATAGAATCCATGCCAGACTTGTAAACCAGCCAGTCCCACATTGAAGCTTTGAGGAAAGAGAGAGGGAGGAAGTAATATTACACTAAGCACTTTACAAAGAATATCTCTTTTGATCCTCATAACTACTATGGGAGGTAGATGCTATTCCCATTTCACTGATGAAGAAACTGAGGCTAACATAAATTATGTGACTTGCCCATATTCACACAGCTATTCAGCGTTTGAGGATGGATTTAGACTCTAGTTTTCCTGCTTTCAGGTTGCTATTCTCTTCATCTCCTGTTATTCTAAATGTTGCCAAGGAGGAGTAACTTTAGTGATTTAACCCCATTGAAGTTCATGAGCCATGGAGTCATCCATCAGGTATGCTACATTTGGACAGGAACTTGTTAAAACGAATGATATATATAGAAACTATAGAAACTATGCGGTCACTTTGCCCTCAAAATCAAAGGAGTTGAGGGCAAAGTTCGCCACTCAGGTATTAGGGGGGTTAATGTTTGCATTTCTATCTCTGTAAAATTTAACAGAAAATTATTCTTAAACTTTCATGTTGAGATTGGAATCAGGAAGGTATGTATTCAAATTTCACCTCTGATGCTTATGAGCTCTACAATTATGGAAAATCATTTGGTCTCAGTTTCTTCATCTGTATAATCAAGGGGATTGGACCAAATGGGCTTAGATGTCCCTCCCAACTCTATAGCTATGATTCTATAAAGAGCAACTTTGCCAATCAAAATGGAAATTCAGGGCCTTCCTCTTATCCCTAACAAATAAAGAAAATGAGCAGTGAATGATAGCTTAATAGCATGTCTTTGAGCTATTGTGGAGAGAAGTGTATGCTTATTAAAACTATTTTCAAGGAATAACACTGGTTACGGTATAGGAGCAGAGCCTTCAGGAGGGTAAAATGGAAGATATTTTAAAGTAATTTTTTCAATGCATCATTTTTAATGCTCCATAGCCTATAGATTTTTATCCTTTAAAAAAAGGAATGATTCAGAAATTTGCATGTCATATTTGCACAGGGGCTATGCTAATCTTTTCTGTATCAATCCAATTTTGGTATTTATAACGTTCCAGGGACGGCTCAAAATCTCCATCAGCCAGTAGCATACAGAAAACACCATTTTAAAACATTACAATAGATATAAACATGTCTTATATAAGACCTACAGTCAGAGTTCAAGAGCCAGCATCAAAGATCATATTTATAAATAACATCAAACCAGTCATTGCATGATCAATTCTAATGGATTACTGAACCCATACTGTAAAACACCATTATCCCACAATGGATGGGAAAAGGGATGTTCTTGTGAATTTCATATTATAGTGAATTTAATATATTTAACCATTAAACTCCAGGGTGAAACAGAGTGAACAGGAAACTTGTTAAGGGATAATCAGAGAGGAGGAGTCATGGAGGAGAGACACAGGAAATGAAAAATAACTGATAACAACAAGGGAGTCCCAGAGAGATGAAAGAATTACAAAGAAGGGGAAAAACAAAAACATAACATACAATTGCATAGCAAAAAGCATCAGGTTTTTATAAAATGTTATAGTTCTTTGATTTGGTAGGCCCCTCAAAAGAAATAATACTTTGAATTTGACACAAGGCATATCAGAAAGAGTGAGGTTGACAAGTTCCTGACCATCAAGCCTGAAGTCATTTGAGTGATTGTATCCACCCATTCGTCATGCTTTAGAGATTACAAATGAGACAGATTCCTTACCAGCTATCCTTTAGATCAAAAACTGAGCCAACGACTATTTTATTCGTAACAATATCACCTTTCTCCTCTCTTAGGTCACAGGGCAAGGTTACTGCCCTGGGGAGGGGAAAGGCAGGGGGGGGAATCATCTTCAACCAACAAGAAAAGAAGTGATGCTTTTACTCTCTCCAAATTCTTACCCATCAGGTAATCAATCAATCACAGACTTCAATGCAATGCTCAAATTCCACTTGCTTGGGAATCTACATGAGGGAAAAAATGACCACAGCCAATTTAGGAAAAAATAAGAAAACATTATGGGATGTCCATCATTTAATTCCATGGGCTCCCAGGCACAATCGAGTTTTAAATCTGCGCTCTGTAATTTGTGTTTCCAACTATTTATGCTTTTGTCCAAGGAAACCCTGAAATCCATCATCAAGGATGCCATTGTGCTGAGTCATCACCCCGCATAAGCTAGCATTGAACTCTTGAACTGCGCAGTGTATTGATTAGTGCTTACAATTGGGTAATTGTATTTACCAACAGAGCCTACAGTGACATCATTATTCTCCTGCTTTGTTTCAGATCATTTTGCTTCAAAAATATTATCATAGCCATGATTATAGCAAACCAGAGTACAATTCAGTTTATAAGGGAGAATAGCTCAGCCTAACAGAACTAGGCTCACCATGGGAACTACACTCACCTAAATCCAGTTAGCATACAGTGGATTACAGATGAAAATCCACTATATGCTAACTAGACATAGGTCTTCCATTGAGCACTGCCAAGGCTGTCTTGATGGGCAAGCCAAGGAAATGACTGCTTGTTTAATGTATTTTATGAAGTAAAAGAAAGGGATACCTTTACCAGAAATCTACATGTATGTGTATGTGTATAGACACACACATATAGTAAATATGTAAATATTATAAAGTAAGAAGGGGAACTCATTATAAGAACTTGTCTATATAGTATACTAAAGGTTATAAAATATTAACACACACACATCTAGATCAAGATATCATCTCATTTGAATGTCACAACAACTCATGTAGATGGAGGGAGAATGGTGGGGAGAAAGTCCAGTGATGGGAAAACATCAATGTGGGGAACTCCCAAATAGTGAATTCCCTTTACTAACCAATGCAGATAAACTATAAAACTAGAATTGCTATAGTATTAGACTGGAATATTAAAAAGTTAAGTGACTTGGTTATCATTATGTAATGATGTCAGAGGCAAAACTTAAATTTTCCTGACTTCAAGGTTCGCCCACCAGCCCCAATTTCTTGTAAAGTTTCATTTCTCTCTGGCCACTTATCCTCTGTAAGTATTCTCTCTCACTGTTTGAATGTAAACTCTGTAAGGCTAGTTCATATTTGTATTTATATCCTCAACACTCAGAACTGTGTGTGGCACATTGTAAGCACTTAATAAATGGTTCGATTACTTATTCATCATCCCTCCAATATCCTCCTTGAGAGAACAGAATATGTAGCAGAGAAATTTTGATGATTTACCTATGATTGCTAGGATGAACTAATGAAAGAGTGGTAGGAGTTAGAAGCAGAGGTAGGAGCATGGGAAACTGTGCAGATCCATTGTAAGGGAAAGCTAGGGAACAACACATAGGCACTGATCAACACAAAGGGTAACAAATGGGAAAAGGGAGCACCCCCAAAAGGTGGGAGCACCAAAATACATTTCACCTACTTCACAATTTTGCCTAGGGCTGACTGAGTACTCAAAATTACATTGTTAGGTAGTCCTTAAGGCTTATTAGGTCATTTCAAAACATTCAGGCAACTAGAGAAAAAGGAGAAATGCTTAAAGCCATCTTCCATTAAATCTAAATTATCATTGCCCTAAAAAATAGGTAGTGCAGGTAGATTGTAAAGCATTAGTGCTACTGAGGGATCGGCCCTGGTTAAATTCTCATTGCCCGGCACAAACTTGCTCTGAGTGTGAAAATCAGATTTCCACTGTCATAGCCTAGATAAATTCAGCAGGCCAGGAGGAAGAAAGGTCTCCCAGTGATATTGCTCATGATGGGTGCTATAGCAATTGGGGACAGTTCATGCTTCAGGCTACAGAGAAGGGTAAAACCTATACAATATGGCTTTCATTGAAGTGGCAATTAGTGGAAATTATAGAACAGGACATTGTAAAATTGTCATCATGAAAAGGATTTCCCCAAGCCAGATGCAGTCCAGTTCTCCTTAAGCCAGCCAAGAACTAAAGAAATCTCTTCTTAAAAAATTGAATCAGCCCTTGGTCTATAGTTCCAGTTATAACAACATTGGGGAATTTGTCTACTCTCCTCCACTGGCTCATGTCCAGCTGCATTTAAGGAGACTGTGGGGATCTATGCTGACTGTTACATCTTTGAATGACAAAACTATTCAAAAGAAAATTGCTCATGTGACTTTATTCATGACTAAGACAATGAAGCAACTGAACTCCTCGGAGCCCTTGAGTCTGTTGTAAGCAGTCACACTGGTTTTAATTTTATTTGAAATAGGTCATTAGAGCATTGTGTCCAATGTGACTCCTTAAAGAATGGGAGGGGAGAGGATCCAGAAAAGAATTATCAAAATGGTTAAAAGATTAGAAAATGGAAGTCGTGAAGAAAGATTAAAGCAGCTAGGGTTAATTTTGAGGAACAAAAACAACCTAATAGTTATTTCTAAGTATTTCAAAGTGTATAATTAGAAGGGTGCTGACAGCATATTCTCCAACTACAAGGAAGACAAAAGTCTGAAAAATGAACTTAAATTGCAGCAAGAGATATTCATGTGAGATGTAAGGAAGAACTTCCTAGCAGTATGAAAGACTAACGTATTGAATAGACTATTAGGGAAACTTATAGAATCTCCAAAAGAGCAGAGCTTGGGAAAAAAATATTTTTATAATATTCCTGAATAGTTTGGAAGGAGCATGAACAGTTGATCAAAAAGCATGTATTTGATGTCTACTATACAATAGGCATCATGTTAAGTGCTAGTGATACAAAGAAAGGCAAACCATGTGCTACAATAGACATTTCTTGATTTAGAACAAGAAGGTCTAGGTTCCAATGCTGATTTTGTCATTATTCATATTTCTTTGGATAAGTCACTTGTCATGCCAATTTCCTTCTCTAAATATGGGGTGAAGTAGATAATTTTTCTGGTTTCTTCCAATTATACTCTACAATTCTATAATCCTATAAGTAGTATTTGATAGAGGCAAATATTTGAATTAGATAAGCTTTTAGGCTTATCCTAAAGCTTTAAATTAAGTCAATCTTTGTACTTTTAATACTAAAAATTTAAATATCTATCACACAGAGGAGTTTTATGTAAAATCTCAATTCAAATAATATTTTATATTGATGATTTATACTGGTTATAGCATATTCCAAATCTGTGAAACTCACTGATTGTTATGACCCTTTAAGCCTATTTGATCTAAATTCTATGACCTAAAGTTCATTATTGGTCTGGTCTCCATGGAACTGATTCAACCTATTTTAACTAAATTATCTATTAGCATTGAGAGATGTCTATATGCTGAAGGGGTCTCTCAAAATTTACATTTAACAAAGCATATGAATACAATTATCCACCTTGGCAGTAAAAGTCATATTCTCAAGAACTAATAAAAATGATGATGATGATGATGATGACATCGATAATAATATACAAACCTCAAAGCCCAATCCATCATCCACATCATGGGAAGGGGGCCAGAGAGGGACAATTAAAAGTATATAACCCAGGATAATATAGAGCAAGAATTCTATGTTGTGAGGTTCCTCAATCTCAAACCTGTATGAAGATTTGAAAGGAACTCTGGAAGGCTGGCCTCTTGGGCTCTAGTAATACCAATGATATGTGAGTGTCCTGGTCAGTGTGATATATCTGGTACTGTAAATCTAAGAAATAGATGAAGCAGTTGCAGGTCAATCTACTAGAACTATTGTGGTGATCAGCTTTACAACAGAGAAAAGCAGAATTCAAGACATTTCCCCACATTTTTAATGTGCCAATAATATCAAGATATGCATATGGAAATCAGAATACCAAAACTTCACCTGGCTGGAAATGCTTCAGTGGGGATAGTGCTGACCACTATAATAGGCAAATCACAAGTACACATAAAATGGATTAAATGGATTACAGATTGGAAAACTTTTATTATACACCAAAACTATTTCATATTTAAATTAGAAACATCTTACCAGTTAATAGCAAGGGATATTTGAAATATTGCTTTGTGTCTATGAGATCTTCAGTTCCCACTTACACACCAAAGTATTTCAGATCAAGGCAGACAATCATTAAAAAAAAATTCAATCCTCAATCCAGATTAGATGAAATGAGAAATGAAATTGGGGATTTAATTAAATCCAAAGAGGAAAAAAGCAAAAGAATTTTAAGACACTGATAAACTACACTTAACTGCAAACTCTAAAAGGACTAACAAATGATGAAATAGATGGCAATATATTGCAATAAATGGCAATGGCAAAATAACACCAGTTTCTTGAATTATTTTGAAACAGAGATGGACATAGTCAGAATGGAATTTTTAAACAGCACAAATTCTACTAATAGATAAATGATACCAAAACAAAATTATTCTTCAAAAAAGTGATATCTGCTACAATCATAATGAACAAATACTTTCCCCCATAGAATTTAATAGAGAGCAGAAAACCATTTCGGGACTCCCCACAATTGTATATGCTATAGTCACTGTCATTGTAATGATGATAGGAGCAAAGAGAAAACTATACAGAAATATTCCTAAGAACAGGTATCAAATGCCATCATAGCAGAATCACCTAAAAAAAACTATTGAATACCTCTCAAAAGGCATTAAAAGATTACATTAATAATGTACAACCAGGATACAACATAGATCAATTAAAGACAACACCAAAAGGAGTTGTGAACGAATCCAACCATTCTGGAGAGTAGTTTGGAACTATGCTCAAAAAGTTATCAAATTGTGCATACCCTTTGATCCAGCAGTGTTACTACTGGGCTTATATCCCAAAGAGATCATAAAGAAGGGAAAGGGACCTGTATGTGCACGAATGTTTGTGGCAGCCCTCTTTGTAGTGGCCAGAAACTGGAAACTGAGTGGATGCCCATCAGTTGGAGAATGGCTGAATAAATTGTGGTATATGAATATTATGGAATATTATTGTTCTGTAAGAAATGACCAACAGGATGATTTCAGAAAGGCCTGGAGAGACTTACACGAACTGATGCTGAGTGAAATGAGCAGGACCAGAGATCATTATATACTTCAACAACAATACTATATGATGACCAGTTCTGATGGATCAGGCCATCCTCAGCAACGAGATCAACCAAATCATTTCCAATGGAGCAGTAATGAACTGAACCAGCTACGCCCAGAGAAAGAACTCTGGGAGATGACTAAAAACCATTACATTGAATTCCCAATCCCTAAGTTTATGCCCACCTGCATTTTTTATTTCCTTCACAAGCTAATTGTACAATATTTCAGAGTCTGATTCTTTTTGTACAGAAAAAAAACGGTTTGGTCATGTATACTTATTGTGTATCTAATTTATATTTTAATATATTTAACATCTACTAGTCATCCTGCCATCTGGGGGAGGGGGTGGGGGAGTAAGAGGTGAAAAATTGGAACAAGAGGTTTGGCAATTGTTAATGCTGTAAAGTTACCTATACATATAACCTGTAAATAAAAGGCTATTAAATTAAAAAAAATTTAAAAAAACATTTCCATATTAGTCCTTTTGTACAAGAATACAATAAAAAAAAAGAATGTGAAAAAAAAGACAACACCAAAAAAGAAGTATATATAAAAGAATCCATAAAATAAAAGGACATACAGGTATACTTATTGTGTATCTAATTTATATTTTAATATATTTAACATCTACTGGTCATCCTGCCATCTAGGGGAGGGGGTGGGGGGGGTAAGAGGTGAAAAATTGGAACAAGAGGTTTGGCAATTGTTAATGCTGTAAAGTTACCCATGTATATATCCTGTAAATAAAAGGCTATTAAATAAAAAAATAAAAAATAAAAGGACATAAGAAATTCTTGGTACTCTTAATTCATAAATGAAGACCTAGAGATTAACATAATAAAAGGAGGTAAAGCAAGACAAGAACAAAATTTTTAAAATTAGCAGCAACATTATTGATATAGATATATATCAAGAGAGATAGAAACAGAGAGATAGGTATCTAAGCACAATTATATAGAGATATGATCCTAGTTCTAAAACCCATTGGTAAAGGATTCTCCCTTCATTAATGGAAATAAATGCCCTGTTCTTTATAAGGGACAAGATGAAGATGGTGAAAATGGGAGTGTTCACCACAACTACTTATTGCCTATAGGAGAGTTAACTGGACTTTCTAATGAGCTGGTAAAAAGAAGTAATGGACACTCACTTAGGAAAAAATGAGAAAAAGATACTGTTCAAAACTATAAAAAACAAAAACAAAACTTTTTGACCCAAACATGGGTACTGAAAGTGATGCATCCAATGAAGGAAAGTATGTTTATCATAGAGCATGAAGCAGATATAATTCTGGTCCAGTACTCCTTCATTCTGGTAAAGTAATCTCTGGTCCCTACTCTTCCTCTTGACAGGGAATAAAAACTCCTCTGGAGAAGAATAGAGGAAAGAAGAGATCATCAATGTCTATTTTGTCTCTTCTTAAACCATACAATGATACATCCATAGAACATGGGGTGAGGGAGCTCACAGCATAGGGTGCCCTGCTTCATTATAAAAAAATAAACAAATGGATATGTTGTAATACATCTTATATATCTGTATTCATGTATATAACATACATACATGTACGTGCATATATGTGTGAGAATACATACCCTATAAAAAGTAAAGAGACAAAGAAATAAGGGTAGAAAAAGAATTTCCAAAGTAGGAGAACATGGAAAACTTATAATTGTCTTCCAAATAATTGAAAGAAGTCTAATTCAGTGAAAATATTATTTGAATGTTTGATTCAAATAATATTTTTACTGAATTATACTTTATTAGATATATAATTAGACATATAAACTTTATATGTTGTTATTTTAATGAACCATTGATGGTAAATGGGGATGTGCTAGAGCCAGGTCTAACTTTAAAAATGCATTGTTAAATTTTCAGTGTGACCTTTTATATCACAGAAATGGCATTAACTGTAAATGAACAGTTGATTTATTGTTTTGTTAACTGTCTAAATTTAAGGAAACATGAATATTGAACTTTAAATTGCTTATGCATATTTTTGGGAAGGAAAGGATAAGAACAGGTGTTAAATATCAGCACACCCCTTTATTGCATTAAAAATATGACTTGAGTACAATGAAATTTTAGGGAATGAAGTCATCACCAGACTGAAAGTCTACTGACTCTAAAATAACAATAGCAGCAGCAGTAGCAGCAACAGCAGCAGCAACTAGTATATAGCACATTAAGGTTTATGAAGTGTTTTATGTCCATTATCTCATTTGAGCCTCATGATACCCTTGTAGCTATATCAAAGAAGGTAACCGAAATTCTAACTTCTTTTCAAAACTGGAAAACAGTAGATTCAGATAAGATTCATAATTATCAGCCAAAGCTCTTTGCAATGGTGTATGAATTACTAGGAAAATATTAGTAATTTACTAGTTTGCTCTATTGTAGATGCCTAATTCCATTTTTTAACAGAACGAATCATATACTTATTGCCAAAAGGTGAGAATATTGGCCAATTATGTTTTGTCCGAGGGTACAAAGCATTCACAGATTGTGTCATTCAAAAAAAATCTATTAACACATGCAAAAAATATATTTGCTGAAGTAGGTGGGGAAGAGAGCATTTATATGGAATCTATTATGTGCCAGGTAGTGTGTTTAGCACTCTACAAATATCTCATTTGATTTTCATGACAACCTCATCAGGCTGTTATTATGCCTCTTCCCGCTTTTACAATTAGGGAAATTGAGGCAAACAGAGGTTGATTTTTCCAGGTTCATACAGCTAGTAAATGCCTGAAATCTGATATGCACTCAGGTTTTCCTAACTTTAGGCCCAAAACTCTAATCACTTTAACTGCCTTTAGAGGAGAGAAAGTGAACACCAAAATGTCTCAAGACATAACAAAGAACAATTCATTATCGATTCATTGATTGTTGAATAAGCCACCTAAAGTACTACAACATTCATATTCCCTTTACTATTATCACAAAGTTTTTTACTTAGTCCTGCAATCGTGTCTTAATTAGGGACTTCAGATATATGAAGCACCTATTTCAACAGCCTCTCCCAGAAACTGTGGATGATGGTACTGTATCTTGAAGAGATACGTCCCAATAGAGAGAGAGTCCCAAGGGGACTGAAATTTTAATGGTCGTTTTAGAATCTTTTAAATGTGATGGCTAGGGAAAAAACTGAGTATGGAAAGAATGAAGAAAATTTGTTTTCTGAGAGACTGAGTTTTATCTTGGGAAGATATCTTATGTGAGAGATTTTAATCATCATTCTGAGATTGCTGAAAGGTGAGACTGTTTCCATAAATGAGAAGTCAATAGAAACTTTGATAGCTAGAGATGATTCTGCTGGGAACTTTTTCAAATCTAATATATTGTAAATAATTGCTTATACTTTGTTTCATTTATTACACTGATAATAAATTTTATAGCCCATAATCTTAATGTTTATTTAAGTCTAGGAGAAATCAAGTTATATGGCACCCTGAAATGTACATTAAACCGTAACACATTTTGTGTAAATTTTCTCCAATAATATAAAAATACCATTTGGACTCAACATGTAAAATTCTTAATATATGCCAAGACAGAATAAACATAAAGGTTTTGAGCTTGAAGCTTGAAACTAGATTGAAATAGATAAAGGTGAAACATACAAATATCTTGACTTGTAAATTGAGTATGTTAAGATATCAACTGGCATCCTGAAGTCAAAGCTATATATTTATATATGTGTATGGTATATGTGTGTGTGTGTGTATAATCATTTTAATGTTTATATTATATTTAATATAATATATTAAAGTAAGGACTAAGGTAAAGACTAGGAGCTAAATATCAAACATAGTAACAGAAAAACTATTAAAAGTAATTGTTTGCAGATTTATTTTTGACCATCATTGATTGTTTATTTAATTGAGATCATCTGCTTTTAAAAAGAGGTCTTCCAAATTATTGACTGAGCTAGATTTCATGCTGTAAAATGTAAAAATGCTAAAATTCTTATTTTTGTGAAATGCAAACCCAGAATTTCTTCCTAATGCTCAGTAAAATATAAGTTCTTTAAGGTCAGAAATTTTGGTTTTGCATTTATATCCACCATACCTAGCACACCCAGCACATAGTAAGTAAGGCTTGTTAATTAGTTGATAATCAAAGTAAAAATGCCTGATAAAACAATAAATAAATTTGCCTGGGAAACAACAACGATGATGTAACAGCACACAGGGTTTGTTTGTGTGTGTGTGTGTGTGTATGTGTGTGTGTGTGTGTGTGTTTTGCAAAAAAAAAAAACTAGTTGAATTGAATTATAACTGTTTCTTATTCAGTATTTCATATTTCATAAACTGTTAGTGCTTGAAGATACCTTAGAGATTATATTAGTGAAATGGAGCTCTGTCTCCCGAGATTTTTAAAATATTTCTTAATAATATTATATGTTAATATAATATTTATATTATAATTTTATGCCATCACATATGGCTGGTTGTATAGATGCCATATTCCCCCTATTTGACTATAACCTATCTGAAGGCAAGAATTATCTTATTTGTTTCCCTCGTGCCTACTATAGTGAACTAGAAAACACTCAGTAAATGTTGAATTGAATATTATAATAGCACTCCATTCCAACATTTTTCAGAATAGGAAACTAAACTAAAGCTTAACTGACCTTCAAAAGATCCAACAATTAGTGAATTCTGGAGGTGGTCATAAATTCCCTTTCTCTGCACATATATCATACATCAAATCCCATATATTTTACAATATACCATATTCTCTTCACATATCATTCCTGTTGGTTCTAAAGTTATATTTGTAAAATTCCATAACAGGTAAGGTCAAAACCTTATAACATCTAGCTCCCCTGATTGTCTCATAAAGAAACAGGGGTAGATGGAAAGAAGGCTCAGTACTTATGGAGAGAAGTAGTTACTTTCAAGTGGGCCTTAAATATATCCCAGGAAAGAATGCACCACCATTGTGGATGCAACTTTAAAGATTATTTGAAATTTGTCCATGTGAAAGTGATCAAAAAATCCAAATCTCTTTGATCTTTATCCTTTGAAGCATTTTCCCTACAATAAATGATGCCCCCCTCCTAAAAAATTAGTTTCACCATACAGTCATTTCTGGCATGCTTCCAATCTTACCATAAAGGCTGCAGACAGACAAAGTTAAACTTCCATTCAGATCAATATTTTGTACCATATCCATTAACCTTTTTCCACTCAAATCCCTGGTCCAAGAATCTTACTAAGCTCTATATAGAATATCTCTCTTGCCCCAAATTCTCAGATCTAGAATTTAGGGGAAACCATCCCCCTTTGAACCCAAGTGCATGTATTTTGACTTCTGTACTATTAACTGAATTTTTAAAAGAAAAAATAATAGGAGGGACGGGAGAGAAAATAAAGCAAAAAATGTAGAAAAGAGAAGGAAGCAAAAGCAAAATTTTTAGGAGACAGCCTGATATAATGGAGAATAGAATTCAAGTGAGAAAAAACTTATGCTATAGTAGATCCATCTCTGTTATTATCTTTTTGCAAAGTGGATAAATCATTTCACATCCCTAGACCTCAGTTTTTTTATCTGTAAAATGAAGGGTTTGGATTAAATGATCACCAGTCTCATTCAGCACTAACATTCTGTGGCTTTACATTCTAGTACCCTTTGTTCTAATGTTTCTTTAAGGTCTAAGATTTTGTGATTGTACAGAATAGAACAAATAATGAAGCTCCTCATTTGAGACTAAGGAAATCTAATGTGCTCTTTGTATCCTGATACATTTGCAATAGATCTATAACACAGGGCAAGAAAGCAAATCTCTGACTTGTAGATTAACTGTTCATAAGATAGTATAACTATTCATGAATGCCATTTTTTGATGAAAATAATCAAGATGATTTCCTATTTTCAAAATACTGACAAAATAGCTTTTTATCTCTATAGACAAAAAACTAAGTGAAGACTATTTAAATCAAGATTGTGTACAACATGCAGCCTAATTACTACATGATTACTTAGCTAAAAAGTAGATATTGGTGAAAGGTTCTTTCTGCCAGCAGTCAACCCCAAATTAATAGCATACAGTGCTGATTGAAATCACAGATAAAATTAAATTAATGTGCCTCTAAGCCAAAACCTAAATACAAAGGAACAGTAAACTTTTTAAAATGTAAAAATATGCTATTCTCCACCATCCAATACTGATTATCAACTTTAATTAAACCACAAAAATTGCTCTCCAAGCAAGAGAAAGAAAACAGTTAGGACATTTTATACTTTGGGCATGAATGAAATCATTATGCAAAGCCTGCCTAGAAAATGACTAGATAATGTAGTGGAAAGGACATTGGATTTGGAACGAGAAGGTTCAAGTTCCAATTCTAATGCTTAATTATGTGACCTCAGGCAAATCACTTCACTCTCTCTAAATTTCAATTTCCTCTTTGGGGAGGAACCTATGAACCCTGTCAAATTGTAAAAGTCAAATGAAATACACTTCAGTGTTATGCTTTGAAGAATCTAGAATCTCTATGCTCTGGGTATACTTTTCTCCAATTCATATTGCACCTTATCTGGTAGCTTCCATTTGGTATAACTCTTAGTCTAGTACATGACTATTGTACATATAAATCCTATAGATCAACACAATGTGCTGAAGGCCTTCTTCCAGTTCTTCACACACCATGGGGTACCAGTGTTAAGAGTTATAATGGTTCATCCCTTGATCTCACTGTCAAAGTGGTATATCTCCTTTTATGATTGTACATGTTCTTCATTTGTTTTATAGTGTTTTTTGTGTTTGTCATTATTAATAATATGCTGCAAGTTACCATACATCTTTGCATTATCTTTTGAGTATTTTTGATTTTTTCAGAAATCATAATATAGCATGACTTGTAGCCACTAGATATCACCACAAGAATGTTGATGTTAAAATGATTTTTATAAGGGAGAAGTCTCAAAATTACTGAAAGTATTTTCCAATTGAAAGCATTTCCAAAATGATAATGCAATCCAGCCTGTTTTCTTCTTTCTATTCATTTTGGGTCCAGTTCAATGACTGTGCAAGACATATGTTCTATTAACTCAAGTCTGCCCATTCTTGCCACAATCTAGTCAATATGAATTCTTTACCCACTTGGTTTTTTTTTCTCTGTAGATTACTAAACCAATCTTTTTATGTACACTCATTAAAGAGTTTGTGTTGTTTCTAGGACTACATGATCTCCCTTCTTCCTGCTATAGGTCAATTCATGCTAGATTTTTTTAAAATAGCAACATAATTCATACCTATAGTCTAGCAATTCACTATAAGAAATTAATCAACTGTTCTGTAAGAAATGACCAACAGGATGATTTCAGAAAGGCCTGGAGAGACTTACACGAACTGATGCTGAGTGAAATGAGCAGGACCAGGAGATCATTATATACTTCAACAACAATATTATATGATGACCAGTTCTGATGGATCAGGCCATCCTCAGCAACGAGATCAACCAAATCATTTCTAATGGAGCAGTAATGAACTGAACTAGCTATGCCCAGAAAAAGAACTCTGGGAGATGACTAAAAACCATTACATTGAATTCCCAATCCCTATATTTATGGCCACCTGCATTTTTTATTTCCTTCACAAGCTAATTGTACAATATTTCAGAGTCTGATTCTTTTTGTACAGCAAAATAACGTTTTGATCATGTATACTTATTGTGTATCTAATTTATATTTTAATGTACTTAACATCTACTGGTCATCCTGCCATCTGGGGAAGGGGGTGGGGGGTAAGAGGTGAAAAATTGGAACAAGAGGTTTGGCAATTGTTAATGCTGTAAAGTTACCCATATATATATATATCCTGTAAATAAAAGGCTATTAAATAAAAAAAAAGAAATTAATCAGTCAATAAGCATTTATTAAACATCTGTTATTTGTCAGGTATTGTGCTAGGTATTGGGAATACAAACAATGTCTTGTTTTCAAAGGGGAATAATATATGATAAAACTGGAAAGATAGATTGGGGTTAAGTTATGAAGGACTTCAAAAGCTAAACAACAAACAGTTTATAGTTTATCATAGAGGCAATATAAAGTGTCTGGAGCTTCTTAAATATATCATATGATTTTTATTATAAATAGATAGCTCTAAGAAAGGGAGAATTGGGCCTAAGGACATTGCAATTTTTTTCTGAAAGATGATTCTCAAACATTACTTTGGGAAAATATGGGATCTGCTGGTTCCAAAGATAAAGAGTTTCTGGGATAAACATGGTTTCTATTGCACTGAAGGTAATAATATATGCTCAAAATGGGCACAAGATTGATTTTTATTGTCTGAATTTGAATTTGTAAATGCTAGATTACATGACATTATCAGTCTTTTGTTGATTATGTGTACTTTTCAGTAGAAGCTCATCAGACTGTTAGTCTGGAAGACAAAATAAAAATTTGGCAGAATTTTTGAAAGTCTTTTACTTGAAAATTATTAAATTTCTGGAGAGAAAGTAAATTCAATTCTGATCAATTCCAAATTACCTCTAGATATGCTGTGCTCTCACTGTATTAATAAAGATGGCCATACAGGAAAAAAAAGAGATGAATTTGCTGATTCAATGTATGTTTTATACAGATCTCTTAAGAAAGAATCAATTCTATCTCTACTGCTCTAATTTCTTATTCCCACTCAAAAAAAATTACTTTTTTCCCTTAGTGTTGTAACTTTTCCTCCTGCAAGTCCTTCACTTAAATCCCTGCCATGGTAGTGTGAATTGCTCTGATAAAAACAAGATCCTAAGGCCCTCCCTATGGTGTTTTTCCCTTAAAAGATGGTGACATTGTATATGATATTTAACTGGCTCAGGGAACTAAGATTTGAATCACTGACATAGTTCCCTGGTAACCTAAGCATATCCAGTGAAGTAAGGGTTCCTTGAGGTTCTAAGCTTCTGACCAGTGGACCAGAATGGCCAACACAGAAACAGGGAAGCTTAGCCCAATCAAATAAATTCTATGTCTTTGTTGAATATCCTTTTCCTGATATGGACAAACAAATCTTCCAACAAATGAAGGCAGAAGATTAGGGTCCAAATTCAAGTAAATCTTTCCCACATATCATGAGTGAAGCTTTTGAAAGACAAAGAATAGCAATTTTTGGGAAACCAGATCCCAGAATATGACTCCTTTAGGAGAACCTTTACATGGCTATCTGGATAACTATGCAAAATGATAAATTAATCATCAAAGAATCTAAGAGGGATCCAATATCCTATATATAATAAAGGACTATAAAATAATAAATAAATATGAAAATAATCGGTTTAAGAATACAATTTCAAGTGTAGGGGGGACAAGGCTTTTGCCTAGAATTTGTCTTTGGGTTTTAAATGACTTGAAGACCAAAGTAATGAAATCACCATTAATATACAGAAACGGTTGATCAACTACTATCATAAATGAAAACAGAAGTTTTTAGGAGGCGCAATCTATGTTTCAAACAAATAATCAATAATGAACATCTTATCTTTCCTGAGTAACAAAAGAAACTCAAAAGTCAGGTTAAGAATGAAGAGAATATTTAAAGTACTATAATAACAAAATAAATGAATGAGGGCTTTAAACACATGGAACAGCTATTTAAAATACATTTGCAAATATATCATGAGCTTTATTTTTATTTCTATTGAAAAGTACATGAGGCAGCTAGATGGGGTAATGGATAGAGTACTGGCCCTTAAGTTAGAACTACCTGAGTTCAAATCCAGCCTCAGATACTTAATACTAGCTGTATGATCCTGGGCAAGTCACTTAACCCTAATTGTGGAGGAAGAAGGAAGGAAGGAAGGAAGGAAGGAAGGAAGGAAGGAAGGAAGGAAGGAAGGAAGGAAGGAAGGAAGGAAGGAAGGAAGGAAGGAAGGAAGGAAGGAAGGAAGGAAGGAAAAAAAGAAAAAGAAAAATATCATAAACACCAGAGAGAAAAAATTAACAAAGCTAAAAAACCTCAAGATGATAAATTATTATATATGCATCTGTAGCTTTTGCTTTTTATTAATCTTTAACCTTTCCCCCTAAAGAGTTATATATTGAGATGTATCTGTGCTTCTGCCCAGATTTTCACCCAGGCCTGGAGGGATTCTTTACTTATCTCTATGTCTTAGAACACTGACTATCCAAGAACACTGACTCTGAAAACTCTATAGCTAGGATGTTTGTGTAGAAAGAAAAATTAGTAATTGACTTTGAGGAGAAAAAATAAATCATATTCCATGCCATTTTACAATACTTCTCAACACTCTTTTCAGACAAGTCTTATCCTTATTTTTTAAAATTGAAATATTCATGGTAATCACATGACAACAAAAGAGGAATATATACAATAGACAACTGAATTTCTTTATTTGAAAAGATATATACACATAATTAAGAATATAATCACAATTTTTTTTTGGACCAAGATAGCTGGCCACTAGAACATGCAATAGAATTAAATCCCTTAAGGAGGAAGGAGAAAAGTACAATTTGAGCACAGTTGAAAAGAACAAAAATACTAGAAACACTGGCTAACAGTAGAAAGAAATAGAAACCAAAATGATAATAACCTTTATTCCAGAAGTTTCAAAAGAGCTTTTATTAAAATCCAGAATCATGATATGGTAGGTGCAAATAAGTAAGAGACAACATGATATATATTTGTAATTGGATCTTATTTTTAAAAGACATCAATTTTAAACCAAAAAAAATGCATTGAAAGTCCAGAATCTTTCATGAAGGAAAACCAACAATTAGAAACACTTTTTAACAATAATCTCCTAAAAATTATCTACCAAATTGATCAAGAAATGAATAAAACAAGAGGATGAATATTTCCCAATGAAGTTGTTGATTGTCATGGAAGATAGCCAGGGCAAAATATAAACTGAAGAAGCATTACCTATAGATAATATATATAATCTATATATTAGATTAGATTAGATAATATATATATATAGATAATATAGATAATCTAATATTATAGATAATAACGTTCTCCAGATACTCCTGATGGCAGATGATATATTTCTAATTATATCAAATCCTAAAATATTACAAAGGCTTGTTAATGAAATCCAAAGCAAATTTAAAGACTATACACACTAAAAATTTCAAGTGGATGAAAATGTCTATTGTTCAGACTTTGATCTTCAATTTGATATTCAATTGAATGTATATTATCCACCAAATGCACAATGAAATGGGTAGAGAAAATACACATATAATGATCATTACTGTGGATCTTCCTGCACTGACTCCCTTTTCCTGATACTTTTTTCCTCACAATCACTTCCCAGTTGTGCGTATGTGGCAGGGAAAGGAGTGGGGCAGAAGTCTTCCTTTCTTTGATTCTTTCTTTGCAATATTTCTCTTATTTGTCTTCTCTCTACTCATATGGTGACCCCCCTACCTCTTGCCTGGCAATTACCTCCCAAATTATTTCTCTGATTCAAGTTTCTCCCCTCTTCAACCCATCTTCCATATAGATGTCAAAGTGTTTTTTCTGATTGTATCACTTGCCTGTTCATAAACTCCAGTGACTCCCTATTTCTCTATGATGGGATGTAAACTCTAGTTGGCATTTAAAGCCCTTCATGGCCTCGGCTCCAACCTAGTTTTCCAGCTGTGTTATATATTTCTAACCTTTACATACTCTATGACTCAATTAAACTGGCCTTTTTATTGGTTCTCACACACAACACACTCAATCACCCATCTCCATGCCTTTGTACTAGGTGGTCCTTATCCTTGGAGTGCACTTTCTCATCAACTTCACCTTTCAGATTTCCTATCTTCCTTCAAATTTCATCTCAGCATTCCCTTCTATGTGAAGACTTTCTTAACTTCACCTCACTGTCAATGTCTCCCCAATTATTGTGTATATTTATTATATATAGACTTTATTATCTTCCCCAAATTAATGTAACAATTTTGAGAACAGGAACTGCTTCATTTTTGTCTCTGTATCCTTAGCACATAAAAAATCCTCAATAAATGCTTCCTTGCTTGCTTAATTGCTTAATTGCTTCCTCATTCAGTAGTGACTTTTTTGTGCTCTATTGCAACATTTTGTGCTCTATAAACAAAGGTGTTTATAAACACCTTTGCCAGTTGCACAAATCCTGTTTTAAAAGCTAACAATTCTAGAAACCTAGGAGAAGAGGAAGAGAAAGGTAGTGGTGATGATATTGCTATGAGAAATGAACTGTCCAAGCTTACACTGCTAGCAGATTGCAAAAGGAAGGCAATTCTTGGAACCTAGTCTCTGTGAAGGGCAAAATTATTTGTATCAAAGGGCACGAGTCCTTTTATAGTTACAGTTTCATGGTCTATTCAACAGACACACCAACTCAACTACATTGTCATGTCATTGTTAGATGTAAACATGTTCACCTTAATTTGGTGTGGAGTTGTCTCCCTTCCTTGACTGATTTTGATTGCTCAAAACTATACATTAAAAGTAAAATTTTAAATGGTAGCCAAATGTGAGCATTATTCACTCTAATACTGATGAAAACATAATTCTCTGAAACTATCAGTGTACTACAATTAAACTTCCTAATATCTTCCTCTGTGCAATTTTTTTAAAGTTAATTTGGTAAAAAGAATGAATCAAATCCTTTTTTGTTCTCTGATGTTAATAAATAACAGTTTGAGTAACTGACTTTTCGATCCTCATTAATTTATTAAATCATCCATTCATTCAACAACCATTTGTGAAATGTAACCTGCATACAGAACACTATGTAAGACTCTGAAGAAGATAAAAAAACGATAATTAATATATAGTCTTTTCCCTCATGGAGTTCACAGTGCAGTAATATAACACAGTATAAATATACAATCAAAGGTAGCTAGATTTACTTCTTGAGTTCCAATCTGGCCTCAAACATTATTAGCTTATTAAATGTCTGATCCTAGGCAAATCACTTAACTCATTTGCCTCAATTCAAAATCTGTAAAATAAAATGGAGAAGGAAATGGCAAGCCATTATAGTATCTTTGACAAGAAAACCCAAATGGAATTGAGAAAAATTGGACACAAACAACAACAAATATACAATAACCGTCCAATAATTATTCCACAAAATAGAATGTAATAAAAACATTATGTACTCCATCCAGGTTAAAGAAAGATCAAATTCAATAGAGGGACATCAGAAAAAAATTAATGAAGGAGATATTATCAGAGGTGAGTCTTCAAGGGTGGATAGGATCTTAGCAGACAGAAAAGAGCTTCAAACAATTATATCAGCATAATAAAGGTATAAACTCCTTAAGCCTGTGTAAATATCACTTCTCAAAATGTGGTCCAATCAACACCCATAAAATTACCCATGATGGGCTTCTTTCTAAAACACAAAGTCTGGGACATGGTGCCATGTACCCAAATGCTGTTGAGTACTCATTGGTGCCAATAATGATGGCAGTGATCATGAAACAGATGGCTACCTCTCAATCATTGTGAACCTTTGGACATTTCAATTCACCTCTTTAAAAGGAGAACAAAACACTGAGTTAATCTTCATTGTGTTACAGTTGTTTCTACCGACCATAATTCTAATTCTAATGTTGTGTGCCTCTCTTGCAGTAAGCATTGTTGATCATCAATTTGACTAGGAACAAACACTACATTAAACTGAAATTAGGCACCATAGGAAACTCAGAATCATTTGGTCTTAACACCATTATATGGGCTTTCTGCTTACTTTGAAAGGCTAGCAGAAGAAGATTCAGTGGGCAGCAAGTCTGAAACAAAAGAGGAAAATGATGAGGCAGAAATTTCAGTAGGACAACTTGCTGACCTAGAGTCCCTAGGAGCAGAGATGAGTTTTCAAGTCCTCTAGTCACAATTGACTAGATGCAGATGGGATCTTTCTTCATATTTCCTTTATGCAATCATCTCTTTTATCATACTATGCTTCATAAATGCATGTGTTGTTCCATAAGCTTTTTAAAAATTTTTTCCATAATTTTTTATTCCATAAAATTTTATTCCATAAATGTAAAAAAACCAACTGATTGAAGCCTTTGGTCAGAGCCTCATTTGATCACATCATTTGATCCAGGACTGTAGCACCTCTCCAAACTGAGCTAGTACTAATATCTACCATGGGAGTCAGGACTCTTATAATCTTTTCTCTTTGAATCTTCTAGTCTGTAAATGTAAGACCCACCTGCATGGAATCATTGCTCAGTTCATTTACATTTGTGTGCCATGGACTATCTTGGCATTTAGGACTGATTCTGTTTTCTTTGTGATTGAACGTAGACAGGCAAAGCAGAATCAAATGGAGCTCTAAATATGGAATTTAGTATTTAGTAAATTTAGAATTTAGTAAATTCCCTACTTAGATGGGAAGAAAGGTTACAGTTGGATGGAAGTTCAAATTCTACCTTCTACCATTTGGTATCAGATATCCTAGAACAAAAACATGTTAAGATTTGAGTGGCACATGGGGCCATGGGGTTTTGTAGAATATGTTGTAATAATTCACATTTCTATTGGGCATATATAATACTTTGCTCAAAACAGGTCGGTGAAGTAGTAAAAAAAATTGAAAGGAAATGTAAAGGCCACCCAGTCATTCAATTTAAAGATAAGAAAATTGTGACCCAAAGAGGTTAAGTATTTTGTCCAAGGTCACAAGCTAAAATTGGCAGAAGGAGGAGAAAAATGTGAACGCGTCTTCTCACAATCTTAGGAAACAGGTTTTGTGAGTGTTATTTCCCATTCTCTAAGTAAGGAAATTAAGAGGCAAAATGACTTGCTTTTGGTCACACAGCCTCTAAGTATAAAAACAAGGATTTGAACACAGGACTTTCAACTCTGAGCTTGATACTACCTCCAAAACAGCTCACTTTCTCTTATTTAATGTTCATTTTGATCTTATTTTATCTGATTAAAAATGTTGAAAGTTTAAGGAATGGAAACAAAATAGTGTTATTTGAAATATGGGAAGGAATGGGCAGAAGGGCAGTAGCTAACTAGACATGAAACCCCTTAGGCAAAGAAAAACAGCCTATCTTGGCATTGACTGAAACAAAAAAAAAATCAGAACTGAGCCTTTGGTAGCTTTGAGAATAGAATAAAAAGTGTTATTTTTCATTAAACTTATGTGTAAACTCCATTGACCTCTAGGAATTTTTATTGTAAGATGCCTTGAGGCAAACCCATGAAAAGATCCTTTAAATTCCAGTGTGGCTAAGCTCTGGGTGCTCAAATATCTATTGCTATTTGAAAAAATATCACAGCTTGCCAGAAAAATTAGGAAAAAAAAATTTCTTCTAAAACACCTAACCCAATATCTTCTTCCTGGTGTAGGAAAAGCATCTGTCCAGTAGGTACACCTATTGCCAAAGCAGACCCTGTACAAAGCATAGGCTAAGAGGTTACTGCAATTCCCCTAAAAATCTGAAAGTCACAATAACAGGACTGAAGCAGTAACTTCCATAAGAGTTAATTACAGTGTGCCCATGAATCAATATAAAAGGATCAAAAATGTAAAGTGAGAATGAACCATATAGGTCATCTAGTGTACATTTTAATAGTATACAAATAATGCCACTATAACTTTCAGATTTTTTTCCCAATCTTCACCTTCTTTGACCTCTTTGAACTTTTTGGAACCATCCCTATATGCTTTCTTCTCCCTTATATTCTATGACACTTCCTTCTTCTGGTCTTCTGATCTATATGACCTCTTCTTAGCCTCCTCTATTGCTTCATTTCCCTCTGCCCATTCCCAAATATATTACTCAAAATTCGTTTTTGATCTTCTTTTCTCTCATTTATCAACCTTACGCATTCTCATGGTTTAAATCATTATTTCTATACAGAGAAACCTCCAATGTAAAAATAAGTTCCCATCTCTCCCCTGAGCTCTTCTCCTCTATTTCCAGGTGCTTATAGTATACCTTCACTTGACACCTCAAACTTGTATCCAAGATGGAACTTATCATAGTCCTATCTAAAAATAAAAATAAAAAAATAAAAAAACCTGCTTCTTTTTCTAGTTTTCCTCCTTCTGATAGCATCATCCTCCTTTTGACCACTCAAACTTGTGACCTTAAATACACTTTAGATTCTTTCCTTTTTCCCATCCCTCATGTTCTGTAGGCTGCTAAATTCTGTAAATTTGACCTTGACAACATCTCATATCTGTCTCTTTCTCTTCACTCATACTAGCACCACTTTGGTTCAGGCCCTCATTAATTCTTTCCTGAAATATTGGAAAAACCTCCTACTTCATCACTCTGCCTCAAGTCTTAGTTCTTTTTTTTTCCTTTTCTCTCCAAAAATGTAATGGATCTATGATCTCATTATTGTAAGAATACCCTCCAACAATTCAAATTTCAATCCATCTACACATACCTATTATGTGTTACTCTCAGGGCCATCAATGGACTAGAGTCTCTCCTCATTTCTCTCTGAATTGCCAAGAATGCCATTTGAGCACATGGACTCTATATTAGATACCCCTCTCTACTGCTACCATAGCCAGCCCTTCTTCACTTTCAATTATTCACATCTTTGATAGATATTCTTGAGAGTGCTTCTCTCATAAAAAGTTTTTTATGCAATATGTTATATGACCTATTCATACTGACTCTAAGCTTCTCCATTGCCCTATGAATGATTACCTACTTCAGTTCTTCAAAGCTATAGAATTCCCTAGCACACAGTCATATACTATCATTGGAAGGTATTGTTATTTTAAAAAACAGATCTTTGTTTTAGGTATAAGTTTAATTTTACTTTTTAAAAAACCTTTGTATTCCAGCTTGTTCTGCTTTACTTATTCAATCCTGGGCAAGTTCATTGTCCACTTGAGTGCCCAACTAAGATATATAAACTGATAGATGTTCTCTATAGGCAACCCCTCTAACTGCACATCCTAGCCTGAACAACAGGTTTTAATCATTCACTTGATGTTTCCTCTGTGGATAGTCAGGAAAAACTCTTTTGTATGATTTTAAATGTACTGTGAAAATAATATTAATGTATAGATTGAATAAATCATTCACCTGCTCAGACTATTTTATTGTTTCCATTTGCTTTCTGTGAGCTTAGATAATATACTTAACATCTCTGATCTTCAGTTTCCTTACCTCTAAAGTGGAGATAATAACACTTGTATTTCTTACCTCACAAGCTTTTTGTGAATCAGTCAATAATCAGTCATCAAACATTTATTAAGTACTTAGTATCTGCTAAGAATTATTCTTGATGATGAGGATACCAAAAAAGGGGCAAAAAACCCCAAATCCTTGCTCTTAAAGATCTTGCATTCTAATAAGAAAAATACCAAACAAACAACTTATTTTTACTAAGTTATCTTTCAGAGGCAGGAGGAAAGGAGGATTATTTCTTTCGGCTGTTATACCAACAGTATATAGATTTCATCTGTATATATTTGATCTGATATTAACTCAATGCTCAGCCTCTTAAATTCCCTTTGACTTCAACTGAGGGAATTAAGAGTTATAGTAGAGAATATTTTAAGGTCAATCAGGATATCAAAATTCCTATATCACTAAGAACAGAGCATGTCCCATTATAAATGATAGTGGCTCCCTATTACCTCTAGAATTAAATATGAAATCCTGCATTTCATGTTCAAAGCCCTTCATAACCAAGCCCCCCTCCACATTTCTAGTCTTCTCATACTTTATGTCCCACTCCACTCTGATCCACTTACACTAGCCTTCTTGCTATTCCCTGAATAAGATATTCCATCTCTCAGCCATTCTTTCTGATTGTGCCCCATACCTTGAATTATTTCCTCCCTGATCTGCTTCTTGGCTACCCTGATTTTCCTTTAAAACTTGTTTTCTAAAGGATGCCTTTCTCATCCCTTTTTAATTCAAAGGCCTTCTTTTAACTATTTCCTATTTATCCTGTTTTTAGCTTGCTTGAACATAATTGTTTGCTTGTTTCCCTTTTAGATTGTGAGTTCCTTGAGGGTAGGAATTGACTGGCTCTTTTGGTCTCCCCAGGGCTTAGCAAAATGCCTGGCATATTGTTGTGTTAAGTCATTCAGCAACCCTTGGACCATATCATATTAGTCCTTTCTATTCATCACTATCTCTTGAAATCTGTCCAAGCTACCTTGGACAAGCTACAGATACTGTCTATCCATCTCATCCTCAGCGATCCCCTTTTTTCCTTTTGTCTTTAATCTTTTCTAACATCAAGGCCTTTTCCCAAAAGTACCCTTTTTTCATTATGTAGCCAAAGAATTTAGGCTTCAAGTTCAGAATTTGACCTTCTAGTGAATAGCCTAAATTAATTTCTTTAAGTATTGACTGAGTTGATCTCCTTGTTGTCCAAGAGACTCTCAAAAGTCCTCTTGCATCACAATTTCAGAATCAATGTGGCACTCAGTTTTCCTTATAGTTCAACTCTCACAACCATTCATTGCTACTGAAAAAAATATATATCTTTGACTATCCAGATTTTTGCCAGCAAGGTAATGTCTCTCCTTTTTAGGAGGAACTTAATAAATGCTTATTGACTGACTGGCTACTCACTATTTGCACTAGAATAAAATACTAACTTCTCAGCTTGGCTTTTGAAGTCCTTCACTATATGACTCCAGCCTACATTTCCAAGATTATTTTGCTTTATTCACCATTCTTTAGTCTAGTCAAACCAACCTATTTGTTGTTCCTTGAATGCAATACTTGATCTCCATTTGTCTCCATGTTTCTGAAAAGGCTTTCTTCCATGTCTGAAATGTTCTCCTTCCTCATCTCTATCTCCAAGTAGATCTGCCTTCCTTCAAGGTTTAGCTCAGCTACTCCTTTCCTATGCAAAGTTTTTCCTGATTTCCTTATTGTAAATAAGTATTCCTTCTTCAAATTAAATGTACATGCTGTATCTTGCAAGCTTCTTAAGACTGAGAAGCATATACTACAAATTTGCCTTCTGCATAAATTGTACATTCTCTACTTTTGCATCTAACTCAGATGACTCAGGGAGTAGACTCACCTCTAGGATACCTATAGATACAAAGAAATCCCAGCAAAATGGAGTAAATGTGGATCAGAGTAAGAGATATTGTATTACCTGTACACCCCCTTGGTGAGAACTTCTTTGATTCCCTTCAGTTGCTGGTCTCTCCTCCATAAAAGTCACCTTGTATTTGATTTGTTTGTATTTTATATTTATTTTATTTCATAATTGTTTACATGTTGTCTCAGGACAAAAAGTAAGCTTCTTGAGGGTAGAAATTCTCACTTTGTTTTTGTATATCTGGTACCTAGCACATAGAAGGCACTTAATCAATACTTGTTGATGGATTGATTGATTGGATGCCTTTTATCTATGTAACCCATACCTCAAAACCTATTTGCAAAAGACTCTGATCACTAGTAAAGATTGATTATACAATGCTTAATGCCAGGATGAGAAGGAAAGTGGGCAAGAGCTTGAGAGGAGAGAAATCTGGTTTCCCACTGTGAGGGAGAAAAGACATGGTCCTAGACTCTCCTCAGGTTCTGAATGGAGAGAAAGATTCTAGGAAGGAATTGGAAAGTAGAGGACCAGAACTTCAATCATATCACTATGTTTAGTTTACTACAATAGAAATTGAGGAATTTTCCTTCAAGTAAGATCTGAGACCCTTTCCCTCTCATTTAAGCTAAGATATCTTGCTTCCAATAGGACAATTCATTCACTCCACATACTTTCTAGCTTATATTCTCATCTGTATCTTTGTTTGATTTCTGTTTTCTACTGACTTGGGCTGGCTGTGGGTAACTGGCATTTGGTGAAAGGAATAAAGCCTTAAATATATAGGTTGGAGCAGTTCTCTCTCATTAAGGGATAGTAATCAGGAGCTCAGCTTTGAACTAATAATTATTTTACTTAGACTGACAATATTTGGGGAGCAGATAGATATAATATTAGCTCAGTGCTCCCTCTAAGGAGAAAGATTGGCCAGTCTCTATCAATTTCCTGCCTCCCCTCCCAGTAGAAATCAAAGTCTCCCTTGGAGATTGTAGAGATATCTCTTCATGTCCCCTCCATAGCCATACTAGATAGACCCATGAGGATAGATATAATATACTTTGGCAATTTTACATGCCTCCCTTTCACCTCAACCCAAACAAATCTTGAGCATCTCCCTGTTCTAATCAATGTCATTCAGATAATCAACCTGTCTACAATTCTCTAGTCCATGAGAACTAGAGAGAAAAATGTAAAATCTGGTGTTCAGGATTCCACAGGGTCAATATTTTAATTTGCTGAATGACAGTTTTCAAAAAATGAAACAGAAAACCTTTTCAATTTTTTTAACCATACCTCTGTGACAAGCTAGGTCATTGTACAGACTTCCTGGGCAATTTGTCTGGGCTTAGGCTATTTCCCCAAACACATCAAGAAATCAACATTATTTTATATGTTCTATGGTTCACCAATAACATGAAAAAAGATATCCCAGGTCTAAAATTTGGAATAAATAATGGACATAGTACTAATATCTGGCAAGGACCAATACACATCCACCATTGGCAAAATTAGCATTCAATCATCTTTCAGGTAGATCTTGCTTAGTTTGTTTTTGTTGTTATTTTGAGTTTTGTCTCTTTCTTTTTTTGTTCCCCATCATTTTGCTGAAAATGACTTATCCTGACATCTCTTGCCTACAGGATCTGGGCTCACATTTTGGGTTGAAAGACATGATGAAAAGCTGACACTTAAAAGACCTAAAGTCATTTTGACAAGAGGCAAAGCCCAGTAGAAACCTGGTCATTTACATTTTTGAGAAAGTGCCTGTGAAAACCAACTTTTCATGAGATACTGCTGATTGAAAACCAGAGCCCAAGTGGCTTGACGAGCTCAAGCTGTAAGCTTTCAGATACTTTCTTAAAAATGCCTGAGCCTCCCCCACTTTGGGTCAGCCTTCCCTCTCCCAATCATCCTCCACAAACAACTTGAAGAACAAACTTAACTTTTCTAAACAAAAATAATTTCATCATTTTGTGTGGCATTAACACCCTGCTACTTCGATATGTTATCTATATTTTTCTTGTTGACATTCAACCAATTCAGAGCTAAAAATCCATCCTCCAGTTTTTCTATGGGTCGTAAATCATAAAAAGGTTATATTTTATGAAAGCTGAAGCTGAGAAGTAAACAGCATATTTATATCCAAAGAGTTTCATCTATTAAGCAGCAATGACAGGGCCCTCTGGGCCAAAATCTAGTTTTCTTACTTAAAAAGCTTAGTTCTTTTGTAGACTCCTGCAGGGACCTATAACAGTTGGAATTGGGTTTTTTATGCCTTTGAGGCCTCCGAATGAATGTTACAGTTTTCCATTATTTTCTTTTTTTTTTCTTTTGAGAAAACTAGGCTACCTGCTTATTGCCTAAAACCTACACCCTATGACTGTTTAGTTGTAAAATCTGTCTTCCACCCTTTCCTCTCACGTCTTACCAACAGCCCCAATCTTGGTTTAGATGCGGCTGCACGCTGGTTTATTTGACATTCCATGTGACCTAGAGGACTAGATTCTAGGCTCCCCAGAACTAATTTTGCTTTCTGTCACTCATTGCATAGGAAGAAGTCTTCTGCCAAGAGGGAGAGACTGTGTTCGACCTATTCTGCCTTGCAAAAATCATTACACCTACCTCCTCCATCCTCTAGCTTCCTCTCTCTGGGAGAACAATTTGAAATCTAGAGCATTTTGTAATGTAGCAAAAGAAAAAGGGACAAGTTTGAAGCTTGCATTTCACATCCACAGTCTGCTATTAAAATGTTAGTATTCCTGCACCTTAGGCTATTAAAAGATGATGGAACTGTCCCTCTGTGAATGGTGTAATTTGTGGTCATGAATATATATTTATCCATATATCTCACACTCTGATTACATCACACAAGGACAGGTTCAGAGTCAGCAAATTGATCACCCCCTAAACTAGCCAAATAATCACTAACAATTAAGAAAATGAAATATCTGAGTCACAGTAATCTTTTTACCCACTTCGAACATATATTTGTTCTTTTGATGTCCTGTGTGAATAGGGGTGCTTTATCTGACTGATGATAGGCTAAACAATGGTTCAGAGTTGTAATATAGAACTCAATTTGCTGGAACTATCATCTGAAAGGCCTGGACAATTTATTGAACACTGCAGATGAAAGAAAGAGGGAGAAAAAATTTAAAAACTTACCACTTCTAAAATGAAGAAAATAGAGCAGTAAAGGGTATTGTAATATACTTTAATCTTCCTTAATGTAGAAAAATATGAAATGCCATTAAATCTTCCTTTGAAATGGATGTGGCCGCATTGCTCAGGCACCAAAATCTAGTTAATGAATCTATTGTGAAGGCAAATAAACAGGAAAGCCGTGGAGAAGGAGTGATCTCTGCATTATACTGACTAATTCAGAAGATGAAAGGGGGAAAAATTAAAGTTAAATTCATATAAATATTAGAGCTAAGGAGAACACTGACAGGTGTTTAAAAAAAAAGTAAAGGCTGGATTTTCCATTTGGTCAGGAGTGAGGAACAAGCAGACACTTTCTCTGGAAAAGCAAAGTCAGTAGAGATGAAAGTGCTTCGAGGGGCCCAATAATTAACATTTTAAAAGGTTTTTTAGTAATAAAAATGATTCAACAATAACAGCAATTTAATAATTTTATTTGAAAAATTAAGTTGATTGCAAGCATTCATTTGGGAGGAAATGGCATTTACAGAATTTGGATGAAGTTACCAAATCGGGTTCCCATTTTAATCGCTTTAAATGTATTCAACATGCAAAAAAATGAATATAGGGATGATTCAAAGCACAATAACTTGAGAAATATTAATAGCATTTCACAAGACCTGGCAGAGCTAGCCTATTTGGTGCAGTAAAATCACTAATGTAATTCAAATAAATGGGCTTAAAATGTAGTTGGCGTTAAGGTCCTTTTTATTGTACAGTATTCCCAGTACCCATCTGCCATATTTTTAAGGGGGTAGAGTAAGAAAAGAGCATCAGAACCTGGGATTTTATAAGTGTTATGAATGCCTCCCAGTATGGAAACTCCATCTACTCACACAGATCAGTAACTGATCTTTAATTTAAAGTTTGGGAGTATCACCAGGGATATTGAGATTAAATAATTGCCCTTTATTCAATAGCTTTCTGTATGGGAGACAGAACTTGAAAACAAGTCTCCTTGATTCCAAAGCTGGCACTCTCTCCACTTTGACACAGTCTGTCATGCATTATATTCTATAGTATACAGAACTTGATGATATATGGCACATTTTCTCTGGCACAAATGACGCTACTAGAAAAGAATTAACTTGGAATTTTGATATTGACCTGAAATTAGGCAGAATTCAATCTTAGCATCTACCAGGACAGTTGCCCCTCTCCCTCAGCATCATCTATTAGCCAAAGCAGAGTTTCAAATAAGTCAAAAGATTTTAGCTACTTTATAAATATATTGTACTCTTAACACCTCCTTGTTTTTCACACTATCCAAATCAACAATTTAACAAATATTTACTAACTGCATAATATGCTATTCATACTAGAGAAAAAACAGATTGAAAAATACTTTTTTTAATTTTATTTTTCTTGAGGTTTTTTTTTGGGGGGGGTAGGAGAAATCTAAGTTTTCTTTCACAACATGACTTTTATGGAAATGTTTTGCATAACCACATATTCCTTCTCAATGGGGGTGGGGAGGAAAGGAGAAAATCTGTAACTCAAAGTTTTAAAAATAAATGTAAGAAATTGTTTTACATGTAACTAGGGAAAATTAAAAATTCATCTAAAAAACTCCCAATCCAATGGGGGAGACAATAAAACAGATATGTACCAAAAAAAGATAAATATGGAATTCAATAGGAAATAAATGACAGAAGAAAAACATTAGCATTAAAGGAAAAGACCTAATCATAAGGATTACTTAGAGGTTTTTCAATTTAGGCAAGATAAAGACCAAAAGGTTAAACAGTGTTCTTTGTTCTGGCTAGTCCAGGGGACAGGAAGAGGAGCAAAAAAAATACATTTGGATTTGAAGTAAGGAAAACCTTTCTATTAAGTATAGTTGTAAAAAAAACAGAATGGACTACTTAAGGAAGTAGTGAGTAAAGAGTTTATTGAAGACTGTCAAGCAAAACCTGGATAACTATTTGCTCAAAGGGAATTTTTTTCCTAAATAAAAGATAAACCAAATAGCAGCCAAAGCCCCTTCTAACTCTAAGATCCAGTGATTATTCTATTATTATTATTATTATATTATAGCTGAACAAATTGTCAGTCAAAACCACAGCTACCCTTCCCCATCCCCACTATAACAAAATTACCATATTTCAGAATAAAAAATCAATCATCCCACAAATAAGTAATGAAGACCCCCTATGTGCTTAGCACCATCATTCTGGAACGCTATTTAAAGCAACATAGAAATAGTTTAAATCGAGATAGCACCTGGACTTTGTTATAAGATTTTTCTCATCTGTGTCATGAGTCCATCTTATAGGTGACAATGAATGGGTTCTTTGTGGACTTTATTATTTAATCTTCCTTAAAGTCCCAAATACTCCTACCTTATACCAAGCCATTGGGCCTTGGATCCATTGGATCCAGAAGAATAACTCTGTTGCGGGAAATAGATAGATTGAGAGATATGCATAGATAAATATAGATAAATGTGTATTTTTCATTTTTACCAGTTACATGTAAAACATTTTTTATATTTGTTTTTAAAACTTTGAGTTCCAGATTCTCTCTTTTCTTCCCCACATCCCACACTGAAAAGGCGCATGTAAAATTATGCATAACATTACCATAAAAGTCATGTTGCAATAGAAAACATAGATTTCCCCTCCTTCCCCAAAAAATTCTCAAGAAAAAAAAGTTGTTTTTTTAAAGTATTTTTCAGTCTGTATTCAGGCACAAACAGTTCTTTCTCTGGGTATGGATAGCCTTTTTCATCATAAATCCTACACAATAGTCTTGGATTATGGTATTGCTGAGAATGTCATAGACATTCACAGTTGATCATCCCAGAACATTGCTATTACTCTATGTGCAGTACATTTCACTTTGCTTGAGCTCATGGAGGACTTTCCAGGTTTTTCTGAGAGGATCCTGCTAAGAAAAGCCTTTTTAAGTCACAAACTGCTATTGAGTGAAGTACCAAGAAAAAGTTTTGTGGAATAGAAAATAGAGAACTTGAATTTTTGGTATACAAAATTAATTTTCAGTTTTGAAAAATCTGAGTTAGAAAAGCATAGCTCACACTCCTTCCAGTAATATTTCCTGAGTTCTCTGAATACTGTTAGTCATGTCCATGAGGCAATGAAATGGAGTGAAACAGCTCTGGATTTGGTAAAGGGACTGAATCCTGGCTGTGCCTTCACCTACAGGATCTTTGCAAATCACTTTTTTCGTCTATGAACTTCTTTTCTTTTTTCACTTGTCAAATGAAAGGGCTGAACTAGATGACTTCTAAGGTCACTTCCAGCTTGAGATCTATGATCCTATGTTTTGTACAAAATGTGGAATATTATGGATGCACATGAAACATACTTATTCAATCCTAGAAAAGAAAATACACATTAACAGAAATAATCCAAGAAAAGCAAAATGTGAGGTCTACAACCATTTAAGTAAAACTTGCAAAAGTCGCTCAGTCTCTCTAGTCCTCAGTTTCCTCAATTAGAAAAGAAAATATATTATACTAAAATATTATACTACACCCTCCCCTACCCCATTCCTCATCTCAACATTCTGTGACCTTCTAGAAACAGATATTAGTTGTGTGGCCATGGTGGAGTCACTTAAACTCTCATAGCCTCTGCAAACTCTCTAAGGAAGGGCTTCTTAACTGTTTTTTTCTTTTAATGTAATTCATCCTTTTAGCAGTGAAGCCCATGAACCTCCCTTTCAGAATGATGTTTTTAAATACATAAAATAAAATACCTAAGATTAAAATGTATAATAATTATATTTAAATATAATTATTAAAATTTCTTTTACTTGGGGAAAGTATTTTAGCATTTCATTTCTAAGAGTCCACAGAGAAACTCCATATAGTCATATTATGATGTCCTTTTACGTTAAATGACTAAAAAAATTATACTCTGACGAAGGAGGTGCTATGCTCAAATGGAATGACTTGCCCAGAATCGGCTTGCCTCAAAACAAAGATGTTGATATCATAGCCACATTAGGAATAGGCAAAGTAGGCAACCACCTGGAGGATCACATATAAGAGAGTACAATGAGGAAGACTTCTAATTCAAGGGGTGGGGAAGGAGGGTGAATTGGATCTATGGATTAATCCATCTAAGGAATTCCCAGTGAATAAAATTCCTCCACCAAATCAGATGATACTTGCCCTGAAACCCCTCTCTCATAGGTTTTCCATGGAAAGGATATGAGATACTCACAGAGTTGTACAATATGCTGTCAGGTCTTCCTGACTCTTAGGCTGATTATTCGTGTCAAATCTGTCCACCCTAATATATGATATTATTGTTAGTAATAATGATATTTTATGTATTTATCATTTACATTATAACTGTACTACTTTATGTTATGTATATTTTGATAAATACATATATATAATTAAAGGTGAAAATTCCCCTCTCTCTGAGAGAAATTATTTTTCTATATATAATAAATATAAATATATATATAATTATTTTTCTATATATAATAAAAAATTATTTTGTTATTATGTCCCCTGTTTTATAATTAAGGGTCAAAAACTAAATCGGACAGTCAGAAGCAGAGGAAGCAATTTCCAAATGCTGCCCAGGGCAATATTCTTCAGTCTGTATTCAAAGACAAACAGTTCTTTCTCTGGGTATGGATAGCCTTTTTTCATCCTTAGTCCTTCAGAGGACTCATCTTTATTTCACCTTAGTGCTCAATGCATCCTTTCTATTCAAAGAAGTAGAACCCTTCCTATGGGTTCCAATCCATAATAGTCAAATACAGATGAATGCCCAAACTATTCTGAGCAAGCCTGATCCTTCTCTGTTCACACATTTCATTGCCTAAAATCTGTTCATAATGTTATCTTGTCCCAAGACCAAATCATGTCACTTGTACTTTTTGGAATTACTCTCCTTTTAGTCTTTGAATTCCCAGTGACTGATGTCATGTCCTAACACACAGTAGGTGCTCAATAAACATTTCTTGAATTGCCTGTTAATCCCAAGCCCCTGGAAAGACAAGGAACCTTTATCTAATTTCCACCTGCTTGACTTGCCCTGTTTCTCACCCTCTGCCAGATCTTGAGTAGTCTTAAGTGCCATTTCCTAATCAAGTTCTAAACAGATGAACCACTTACTTCATTTTTTAGAGGGGAATAGGAACTGGTTGGTCTCTTAATCTTCCTCCTCCTCTCATTCATTTGCAAAACTCAATTATCCTCCAAAACTGCACAAGCAAGAAATGTGCCTGGCACGAGCACAGGAGGTAAAACATCTGCCACCATGGCAAATTTCAGGGCAGTTTTGCTATCTGAAGCCATTATATTTTCCGTGGACCCTAACAGGGTTGAAGCCAAGAAGGTGCTTTTCAAAGACAATGGTTGTTTATTGCTCTTTAGAAGTGATTTTTATATGCTAGCCCCATCTACTCTGCAATGTAGGGATCATAGATTTTTATTTTTTGATAACTGGGGATGGCTGCTTGGGATTGTGCTGTTAACACAATTGTGGTACCAAGGTGGGACCCAGGGAAATTCAACACACATCGAAACCTCAGCCCAGGAGGAGGAGAGCTGGTCTCACCATCTGCAACTGCAGCTCCACCAAAACAAGCAGAGCCATTAACACACACTCGATGCATCTGGAACAGGTCTTTTTAAATAAAATTGGAAGATTAGGAGCACAGCATCACCTAAAACAAAAGCCTTAGTGATCTCTGGAAGACTACTTTGGTTAAAAAAAAAAAAGTACAGCTCATTTCAGAAAATCAAAGCAAAGAAAAATATTGAATCCAATTCGAAGGCATAATGCATTATTATGGCTTTATATGGATTTTATGTATAAATTCATGTAAAGTTAAGAGGTTGAAGTGATCTCTTACATTCAGCTGTATTATCAGTATAGCACCAAACAATTTTCTACATCTTATTATGTTCACAGTTGACATACTATTAGAGAAATGTGCAGCTGTCTTACTCTGCTATTCATTTCCTCATTACTATTTTATAAATATATGATTAACAGTTATTGCAGCTGCCTAATTCACATTTATTGCAAATGCAACCCCACAAATGAATGCTCAAAGCAAAGAGATGTGGTTTTAGAGTAATTTAAATTTTACAGTTCCATTTACCCTGCTTTTTAATTTACTGTATAATGACCCTATTAGAATAAAACACATCTGGAAGTTCTTTGGGGAACATTTAATTTTCTGTGGCTTCAGTACTAACAGAACTTGTACCATAAAGGCCACAGATGCTTAGAACACTGTACAAATTTTCACATTTTATGCCAAGATGCTAGTTAATTGTACAGATGAGACAATTAGAGCAAAGCATGAGATAGAGTTTCCTGGTGCTGGCAAATGAAAAGACGGGCCTCTGACCCAAGAGCATCAATATTTGCAAAGTTTTCCCATCAAAATTCAGAATTACTCTTACTGCCTTTTGATCTCCATTTGCCCTGTTTCTCTTTCCAATAAGATGATATGCCAGGGTGTGTATTGCAGAGAGATTTCTGCCTATTTCTTCTTTGTCACACTACTTCAGGGCAGTTTCCTGAACTCCATTTTTTCTCTCAGTACATATAACTAAAAGCAAGGCGATTAGCAATGTTCTGGAAGACAATGAGCAGTCCATTATCTATAGATGTCCTATTCATAATCAGTGAAGAGGATCCAGATGCTCAAATTCTAGCCTGCCATATTAACAGAATCATCCTGAGGATCTGAAATTGATTTGAATATTAAATACAGATCACTGCTGCAGAGCTCTCTGGGATGAGAAATACTGTGAATCCATTGACATTGATTAGTTAATTTATGTCCTACAACTAATCGAAACACAAATCTCATTAGCCACAGGTCACTAGATGTGGAAAGAAAAAGAAAATCATTTTGGTAGCCTAGTTGGCTGTAAAGACACAATTATAGGGCAACCTGTTTTCAGAGCCTTTATGTCCTACGTCCTACTTAGATTAACAAAATGAAGAAAAGCATAGTAACTCTACTGTATTTCTCCCAAATAAAAATGGATTTAATATTCTATTAACCAGAGTTGTGTCTTCTTTTAATACCATAATAAACCCAGGTTTACTACTTCTCCTTGTATACAGTGCCCATAAGCTGTTTAGAGCAGCCATAAGAAGAAGGAATACAATGTTAATTGTTACCTTTTCCATATTTAACAGTATTGGGAAAATTTAGTCTTGGGCACAGCTTCACCTACCCCCTCCCCAGGGCTTTTGGGATTCTGACATTACTTGCATTTTTTATAACCCTGACTTTAAAACTCAATTAAGGCAATCATTACCAAACCTGGCTACCACACAAAAACCATCATGATTTTAGAATTATCAGTAAGGCTTTAATAGAGCCTATTCCAGTTTTGCCTTAGAATTTAACAAAACCTTAAAGAGATGAAAGGATAAGAACACATCGAAGAATTTCTGATCTATAGCTCTGTGTATAAGTGTGCCTGTATATGTGTCAGTAAGCATTTCTTTAGCACCAAGTGCCAAGCCATGTGCTAAATGATGAAGATATCTTCACCTCCCCCCCAAAAACAAAAGGAAAGGAAAGAGAAATAAAATGCAAAAGACAGTCCCTGCTTTCAAGGAAATCACAGTGTTACAGAGAAAACATATACAAATAAGGTATAGAGAGGATAAATTGGAAAGAAATCACCAGAGGAGTATTTGTGTGGGAAGAGGGGAGAGGGTGAGTGGGTATAAGGGGCAGGAAGCCTGAATATCTTCAATTTTCCTTTTACACTTCCTAAAAATAATAAATAAATAAGGTCCACTCAATTCAACTCAATTTTGACAAAATCAAGATTTGGGGCAACAAGAATCCTCAAAGCTTCCTGAAAGTGTTGACAGGACAGTTTAAGAAGTAAGCCGGATTAACACTGGTGGCAGGAGCAACAGATCAAATAGAAAACCGGGAATGTGGATTTTCTTTTCTGCTAATTCACTAATTGTGACATCTTCAGCAAGACACTTGACCTCCCTGCTATTCTTAAACCAAATAAAAACAAAACAGATTAGGAAGCTTTGTTGAAAAATCAGTGAGGATGAGTGGGAGGCAGGGAATGGGAAAAGCCGAGCTTTCGTTTGCCTGTAAACAAACAAGAAAAACAAACACCAAAAAAGAACAAGGCACAGTTCAAAACATTTTCAGTGACCCATTATTTACAGATCATTGAAAAAAGCTATAAAGGATCTATAAAAGGCATTACTGTCTGTCATATCAGTGCATAGGGAGGGAGTGTTAATCCACTTACTATTGAAACAATAGACTATAAACATTCCCTCAAATCCATTATGCCTGAGAGAATGTGCATGTTTTTTAATGCACTATATAATTCCAGTAGGAGAGGACATACACTTCATATAAGTGTGTTTGTACAGATAACAGTGGGAAATACATTAGGGGATAAAAGAATCACCTAAAATTTCTACTTTGAGTATTTATTCTATTCTCTGTGTTTAGGCAATACCTGAAAATATCCTCCCTGCAGATCTGAAACTGATCAATAAAATGGTCCATGTTTTGTATTTGTCCCACTGACTTAGAAGTATTTTTCACATTTAAGGAGACCCATTTTCACTTTCTGGATTTCTGTATTATAATGTAAGACTGACTTTGCATAATCATTAGAAAATAGTCTTCCCAGTAATCATTAGTGAAGGTAGATTTTTTTCTTTTAATTATAATCTGGTAGATTGCCCTGGGAAGCTAATTGATTTGCAGGACTTTCTACTTTTCTGTCAGCTTTCCAAAGTTTCAGCTACATTTTACCAGAGAGAGAGGAGGACTACAATGTAATTAGAATAAGGCAATGGGCTTTGCTCTAAGGTGTCAAATTTAAAAGTTAATTATAGCATCTTCAATCCTTCAGAAATGTAGAAACAATAAATGTGAGGACCTAACTAGCAAAATTGGTTAGTTAAGAAAGACGATTACCAGATGATTAGTTGGGTTGAGCTTCTCACCTGTCTGCCCTATCCTGCTTCCTCTTATCTTTTCTATATTAACATCTTAAAATCTTTATCCATTCCTCATTAGGTGATGAATTCTACTCTCCACCTGGAGAAAACTAGTGCTTGCACAATTTATTATGATGGTTGGTCCAAACACAAAAATTCTTAATTATGCCTGAAGCAGGATAGCTAAATTCAGGAACCCTAGATTCACAGAACCCTTCCCTATTCACTTTTTTTGTACATATTCTTCTCCTCCTCAGCTTAGTCCATCTACCATCTCCCTCCACAATAAAATTTTAAGTCCCAGAAAAGCAGAATGCTTTTCATTTTATCTTTATCAGAAAGAACTTGATGCAAATCTCACCACAGACACTAAGTGATCGGAGTCATTTAGCCATGCTGTAAAAAGAAGAAATCTGTAAAAAGAGGAAATCAGTCTTCATGGTCTCAAGGATCCCTTCCAGTTACAAATCCTCAGCACCTGCACAATGTCTTACACACAGAAGATGCTTTATAATTGACGAATTGAATTCAATTGAGCAAAATGCCTGAGAAACAAAGGATCCTATGTAAGTGGTGTAGATTTCTGGTGCCCCAGATAAAAGTAGAGAATTGTTTACAGTTGGTTTTGTTGGCCTGGATCTTTATATTTGGGTTTCCCAGTGTTGAGTCTGTCGCCTTGAATTATGTGTCTTTTATATGCATTCTTCCCCTGGAATGTATTATCATCTTGGCTGAATATATTTTTAATTTTTTTTTCCTTTAACTGTGAAACACATTCCGTTTCTGCTTTGGGGGGAATGGAAGGGGAGAGTAGAAGACATTCCACAAAATTTCTGCATATTCACTTCTTCTCCTATGGCCTTGCCAAGCAACCAGAGAAAATGCCATACAGCAGATCTGCACAGTGCTTCTCCAAATGAAAACAGCTGATAACCCCCATGCATATAATAAACCTGACTGACATGGTTGATTCATTGGCGTTAATTATGTGGTCGAGTATAAACATATTTTATGGACAAAAGTAATGATGGACAGATTCTTAATACAAAAGATTTCAGCTCATTTGAGATTTAACCATTTTTTAATTTAATAATAAAAAAGCTACAATTGCAAAGGTCAAATTTAATTCCACAGCAGCATTATGAGCTGCCAAACACTGCGTTCCAGACCCCCGCCTGGTGGAGGATGACTCAGTCAGTCCCTAGGGAAGAATGTCAGCTGCATTTGGAAGGGCTGGATTGGAGTTTGAATGAGTGTCCCTCCATGAGATACACTATATCAATTAGGGAAATTCTCATTTCCCGACCTGTTCTAATAGCAAATGTCTAATTTATTTTTCCAGTTTAATAATGGTGATTTTCCCTTCACTATTGATTTACGGGCCCTATTTCCTCCAACAGCTAAATTTCACCAAGCTCTTGTCTGTTTATTTTTAAACAACATTATGAAACCTAATGTTACATTTCAAACTGCCAATCAAAAATAAAGGAACAGTTTCCAGAATACCTTAAATACTTCAATCATTTCTTTACAATAAAGGAGGGAGTTTTCTATGAACCCCCTAGAGAATATGATGCTATCTGTACAGGCACTAAAGTAGGTTGAAAGCAAAATTACTACTGTCTATTAGCCTCCTTCAAAAAAAAATTAACATCAATCAAAAGCAAAAAAGAAGACTAATTCATCACCAAAGAATACATTGAAACCAGACCCAACACTGAATAGTTTTGCCATTGTAGTAGTGGGGGTCAAGACTGTCACAGTGCTCTTGTAGTGGAACGAGAACTGGCACTGGTGTGTCAGGGACCCTGGTTCTAAATATAGCTCTGATATGGATCCTTGCACAAGTCTTTTGTCTTATCTGGTCTCAGTTTTTCATCTGTAAAATGAGGAGTATGGAGCTGAGGATTTTCTATTACATTCTAAGATCCTTGAAAGCCCAGACTATTTTTACCTTTATACACCTAATGCTAACAATGGTGCTTAATATTATAGCAGATGCGCTGACTTGACTTTAAAAACCACTCCTCTAAATCACAACTCTAAATCCTGTAATGCTAGAAAGGTCCCTGATGCAAAGTCAGCAACTCCACAACACATCTCTGAATCCAGTCATTTGCTGAATGGCAATGGCAAAAGCCAAAAGGCTTGTTTCCATATGCTGCCCACCCCTCCAAAAGTTTCTATTTTATGGAAATTTGAAGCATACTTTTCTTGCATGCAATATTCAAGCCTTTGCCAAACCATTTTTCTTTTGTCTTCAATATTTCCTAATATCAGGGTCTTTTCCAAGGAGTTCCCTCTTCTCATTATGTGACCAGAGAGTTTAAGCTTCACCTTCACTATTTGACCTTTTAGTGAATAGCCTAAATTAATTTCTTTAAGTATTTATTGAGTTGATTTCCTTGCTGTCCAAGGGCCTCAACACTTTTCTTCAGCACCACAATTTGAAAGCATCAGTTGTGCAGGATTTATCTTTTCTTCTAATCCAACTCTTACAGTCATACAGTACTACTAGAAGAACCAGAGATTTGACTATGTGGATCTTTGTTGGCTAAGTGATGACACTGCTTTTTAGCACAGTGTTCAGATTTGCCAAAGCTTTTCTAGCAAAGAGCAAGTGTCTTTTAATTTCATGGCCATGATTGCCATCTGCATTGATCTTTGAGTCCAAAATCTGACAGTACTTCTATTCCCTCCCTCTATTTGCCAGAAAGTGATGGGACCAGTTTCAAGATCTTACTTTTTTTTATGTTAAGCTTTAAGCTAGCTTGAATTTATACTTCATGTATAATGTATAAAATGTATAATGCCTAAAAATTAACCACAATCAAATGAAATACATTTAAATATGATCAAATCAATGACCATTACTAGAGATATTTTTCAAAAGAAATTTCTTGATAAATGGCATAATTATTAGAAGAAATGCCTAAATAATTCTTTCATATTGACTCTACATCAGATTGCTTGTTGTCGGGGTAGGGAGATGGAAGGGAGGGAAAGAAGGTAAGGAAGGGGAAAAGAGGGAAGGAGAAGAATTTGGAACACAAAAGTCTTACAAAAATGAATATTGAAAACTATCTTTACAAGCATTTGGAAAAATAAAATGCTATTGAAAATTTTAAAAATAAAGACAATTCTTTGCAGTTAAGAATTAGAAAGCATGATTTATCCTAAACTATTGAGTAGAAATTAATGAAGAAATCCTATCAGAAATGGCATGGCTAAGAATATTTCATTCATTCATTCATTTTTCATCCAATGCTTATTAAGCACTTAATAAATGTAAGATGATGGTGCTAAATAATGGGGAAAATATACAGTTTAGTCAACAGGGCCTCTTGTAACTTAAAATCTAGTGGAAGAAAACAAAAACAGGTAACTTGATATAATCCTGGTTTTAAATCTAGAATATTTGCATAAGGCTCTCTTCATTAGTGAAGAGAATGTTTAATAAATAACTGTGTGCCTGTGAAGGTTGAAGTGGATACCAGATCTTGGAAAAAGAGATTTTCTTCTTCCTTCTTCCTTTGAGAAGATATATGTGGTTCTTAACCCTTATAAGGAAAAACCAAGGAAGAGAAAAACAAAAGACTTTGGAAAGTAGCAGACATGTAAAAAAGTTAACACAGGTCCCTGATTTCCAAATTGCCTCTAAAGGCTCTGAGGAATATATGTATGTATGTATGTATATTTCAAACCATGAAGTAGGAAAGAGAAAATATTAATTGGGAATATTATGCAAAAGCATGGACACATAAGAACATAGATTGGGTTCAAAGAGCAAGTAATAGTTTAATCTGGTTGGAACATAAAGTGCATAGAAATCTGAAATAAGCAATTAGACTGGAAAGGCAGTGTGCTAGCCGATTGGGGATGTATATGTGTGTGTACAACATATAGCTAGATAATTTATTTATATATATAGTTATAGATATACATACGTATTTATATATAGATAGATTGACAGATAGATAGATAGATAGATAGAGATAGAGATATCTCAAAGGAATAGAGGAGGGGAAACATGGATTAAAGAGATTATAGAGTTAGAATTCACTTTGATATGCCAAAATCAATGGATTAATAGTCATCAAACCAGAGGATTATTGATTTAGAGCTTGAAAATATTTTAAATGTTATTCATGTCCCACCCAATCATTTTACAGATGAGAAAACTAAGGAATATTTAGAATTCACTTGCCTAAGATTATACTGACAATAAGTGACAGAGCCAGGATTCCAACCAAGATCGTCTGATGCCAAATTTAGGGCTTCTTTTTTTTTAATTTGCATCATAATGCCTTAATTTCATCGAATGTCTTAAATCTTAATTTCGGTTTCCCATGCGCCTCCCCCCAAAAAAATCAAATTTCAAATATTGAAAGATTGTCATGTGGCAAATTGGATTTATTCTAATTAGCCCCAGAGGGTAGAACCAAGGAGCAAGTGGGCATAGAGATACATATTTTAATTCATTATAAGTATAAGGAACATAACAGTAGGTCTCTGTAGTCTGATCTGGTTAGAACACATCCCATAGAGTGCTGAGCCTGTGCTCTAGGGAAATATGTGCTCAGCTCTGAAGGAGTTTGCACTTTAGGATGACACAACAAACTGAGTGTTCATTATTCCCCATCCCCCATCTGTAACTGTGGTGAGAGGAAAAACTATATCACTTTAAAATGAAGAGACAGCTTTCACTTCTCTCTCTTACTTTGGCTTAACATATTAAAAAATGACTGTCCTTTCTTGGGCTTTCTGTAAAGGATGGGAGAAGGGTCACCCTTTCCCTATCTTGACTGAAATATGAACTTCTCACAACATATTCTTTTTCTTCAACTTATATCCTATTCCAATATTTGTATTCCGTATTCCGTATATCTAAGAACTAGCTTTACCAAGAATATTGATTAATAAGTAATTTGACCATAATTCATAATACTATCTACTAAAGCAAAGAGAGATAATAGTCTCCATAAGGAAAATATTCCCAATAACAAACTAATGAATTTTTGAACCATGTATTGAAAGTGTTTCTTTCTTATATTGCTGTGCTTATATATTATATACAATGACATTCACATCGATTCAAAATTTACACCTGTAAAATTGACTCATATTAGAACCTTAAAATTCAAAAATATTTTGGCAATTATCTATTTCAGCTATCTTGGGGTTCATGGTCTACATTTCTTTCTTAAAGACCACATTTTAAATCACTCTAGCTTTCACAGACTGGCCAATAAAAGGTGCCTACTTGGTCATTAATTGGATCCTGGTTGCCTCAGAATAAATGTAAATAGCATTTTACATTTGCTGTTTGGGCCAGAAACACTAAGACCCTAAGGGTCTTCCCTTCCCAGATTGTTTTCTGTTGGTTTTTTTTTTTTTTGGACTAGCTAAAAAAGGCCATTCTTTACCTCGGTTCATACCTAGCTTTAATCACTAAAGAGGTGTTGCCTCAATCAAACAGATTACTGTTAAAGATCTTAGTTTAGAAAGACCAAGGTTGCCATCTCTAATCATCCTTTTCTATATCTTAGCACTGGAATCAGATGGCTTTGGAGGAGAAAGTCAAGCTAATGACCTTGTCCAGCCCTCCTCACTTGAATCCAATTCACTTCTATGTAATGGCATCACATCTCTGATGTCCTGGGTCCTCTTCAAGAGCAAAGGACAAACAATAACAGTTTCCACTGCTATTGACTTCTAATGGTCTAGTAGCTGCTGCCACTGGCTTCATTAGACAGTGATCTCAGTTCCACAGTAGTCATGTCTTAAGTCTTCCAGATCATCTGGAATTCATCATTTTACCCTCTAGGCAATTTCATCTCAGAATATTTATTCACTTAAAATCATGGAACACACATACACACACAAGAAGGGAGAATGGGAAAATGGAAATAAGAAAATTCAAAACTCAAAATTTTTTCAAATGTTAATTATGTTTTATTTATGTTTAAATGGGAAAAAATAAAATAGAAATTAAATGCAAAATATAAATTTTTAATGTATTTTGAAAATAAGATGTGGGGGTAGCCGATTTATTTTCTTATGTAATAGAGATGGATTAACTTTGAAGGAGCCAGGTCTTGGAGTTCACATGGATATTCCCTTTTTGGGCCCAGTCCAAGTGACCATGTGGCAGACTATGCCATTTTTAATTTTTATATCCCATTATTTAACACAATGCTGGCACACAGTAGGCACTTAATATTTATTGAACTGAATTGGTGACCTTGACCAAGTGCTATTCTCCAAGCCTTTATTTCTTCTTCTATAAAATTAGGGGTTGAACCAAATGATTTCTAAGATCTTTTCTACTATTAATGTTCCATGGTTCATAAGTACCAGTGGTTGAAGACAAAACATGTGCATACACACACACACACACACACACACACACACACACTTAATTTTCAGTCATCTTTAGTATGCATAACACACTCCAAACAAGTTATATCATTAAACATCCAAGTTTTTTATTCTCAATCTTGTTTCCTAAGGATTAATCTTAAATCTGGTCACTTTGCCATCAGTAGATGATGCATAAAATGTGATGAGCTGCCTCTGTCTTTTACATTACCATGGAAAGCAATCAGGTTCCACTGGAATCCAAGAATGACCACAAAAATGTAATTATGATTGTAATGAGAATGAGTTAAGCTTAAACTATTTCTCATTTTCATTGCAGTCATTGCCACAAGATAGAGGAGAGATTAATGCCAGGTCATTTCCTGAACTTGTTATCTTCTGTGTCTTTAGAATCAAACATCATAATTTGAGCATTTCATGTATACCATGACTTATAATGGTGAAAGGTATGCAATTGTGAAAAACTGATACTTCCAAACTTTCAGAGCTCCTGTTTATAAATTTGCTATTAGCAATCAGGAAAGGAGTCTAAAAATAATCAGAGCTCAGAACCATCCTTCCCTTTGCTACTTGTCAAAAAAATAAAGAAAATAGATATATTTTGATGTGGATAATTATGTACTAAGTGAATAACTATGTTATCCCAGAACAAATAATTACTGTGTGGAGGGGTGTGTGTGTGTGTGTGTGTGTGTGTGGTGAGGGTGGGGAGTTGTATAGACCTAGATATGTAAGAGAGTTAGTTAAGAAGGAAGTGAAAGGAAGAGGGGAATGAGGAAATAAGCATTTTTATATCACTTATTTTGTGCCATGCACTGTCCAAATATTATTTTATTTCATTCTCACAATAACGATGACTTGATCAAAATTACAGTAAGCATCAGAGGCAGAATTTGAATTGAGTCAATGAGTGAATAAATGAAGCATTTATTAAGCACCTAAGTACAAAACACTATGCCTTGTACATAAAGGTAGAGATGCAAATAGAAAAAGAAGACAGTCCCTATTCTTGAGGAATTCACATTGTAATAGAGGTGATTTTTATGCCAGCTTTATAGTTGAGGAGACTGAGGCAAACAGAAGTTAAGTGACTTCTCCATGATCACACAATTAGTAAGCTGGCTGAGGCTGAAACCAGATTGAAACTCAGGTCTTTCTAACTTGGCCCCAAAACTCAACCCACAGAGTCACTGAGAAATTATCATCAACTGCAGCCCCGTCCTATATTAGGTCTTCTCTAGCATGGAACACCTTTTTTTACCCAGCACTGGCCTCCCCAGAATTAGTTTCATAATGTTCCAACTGTGCCCATAGGTATTAGTGTTCCATGACGTAAGCACAATGCTGTTGGGAAAATGATGCCCAATGCAAGATTGCCACAAACCTTCAATTTAAACAATGCAATATTTATGAAACACAATATAGCAAAGTGCAACATAATGAGGTATGACTATATAGGGTTAAAGCAAAATTTGACAACTACTTTAAATTTGAAGAAAATATAGAAGGGATTCTTAGTCAATTATGGGCCAGATTTAGAAGACTTCTCATGATTCTTCCAATTCCAATTGTGATTATATCTGCCATTTGGCGCACTTTGTTTTACCAGTTCATGCCTTAGTTTCTTCAGCCCTAAAAATGAAAGGATTAGACTATTAAATATTTTAGGTCTTTTGAAACTCTAAATCTTATTATTCCTATGAATAGAAGTCTGCTACAGATATTTTGAGATGAGGGGAAGGAAATTAGAATAGCATAAACTCCTTGAGAGTAGGCACTAGATCATTTATTTAAGAAGCATTTATTAAGTACCTACTGTCCACTTTGTCAGGCACTTTGCCACCTCCAAGGTTGATTGAAATTTTCTATTTGTTTCAAATCTAGGGTAACAATAGGGGATTTCATCCTTACACATGCCCCAATTAATGTAATAAAAGAAGGCCCATAAGTTTGATTGAATCAAACAGCTGAACAGAAATAGACTGGGCATGAATAAATCTTTTTTAACTTTAATTTTTTTTTGGTTACATTTCAAGTTCCAGACTGTTTCCCTTCTTCCTTCTCCATACCCCACCTACCACTAGAAAAAGTCATCTATAACACACAAACATGTGTGTGTATGTATGCATGTGTGTAAAATCATACTATACATACTTCTATTTATCACTTTTGATCTGGACATGGATAGCATTTTCCTTCATAGATATTTTGTAGCTGATTTGAATATTTATAATCCTCAGAATAACTTAGTCTTTCACAACTATTTTTCAAACAATATTGCTGTTATTGTATGTAATGTTCTCCTGATTCTGTTCATTTCACTTTTCATTATTTTATGCAAGTCTTTCCCAAATGTTGTTCTAAAATCAATCTGCTCATCATTTCTTATAGCACGGTAGTATTCATCATAATCATATACCACAACTTATTTAGCCATTCCTCAATTGATGGGCATCCTCTCAACTTCCAGTTCTTTGCCACCACAAAGTGAACTATAAATATTTTAGAATATATAAGTTCTTTTCCTTTTTCCCTGATCACCTTGGGAAACACACCTAATAGCAGTGTTGCTGAGTCAAAGAGTATATGGGGTTTTATAAATATTTGGCCAAAATTTTAGATGGCTGTCAAAACAGTTCATAGTTCCACCAATAGTATATTAGTGTCCCAGTATAGGGTTTTTGACTCATTAGAGAAAAGTTGATGATACCATGTAGGAAATATCTTTTGATTGGCTAAAAGAACAGACATTTACCTCTGAGCCTCTTTATGTAAGGCAAGAGACTTCAAAATCATATTTCATTAGCAGGTAAATACAGTGGTGATTGAATCTAAAGGTGACTCCTCAAGCAAGAATGACTTTTGGGGAGATTAGTTGAAGAAAGAATTTTCTCTCTATCTTTCTTCTTCATGCCCTTAGACCCAGTGAAGTTCGTAAACTTCAAAAGTTTGAAAGATCCAGAGTAAACATTGATATTTGTAGCAGGGTCCATCAGAGCCAATATTATTATTCCTGAACAGCAATTATTCCTGAGCAGCATCTATAGTGGAAGCTCAAAACACCCCAAAGACAAATTAGACCCACTGAGGAATATTCATTTTAGAATTCCACAAAGACACTGATTCTTGGAACCCAGCAGGGAACTTCATGAGAATTCCATGAAGGGAGAAAAGGACTTTCTGTAATTAAGAGCCTTTGGGAAAACTTCTACCATGCATGGAGGTAAGAAATTGAATGTTATATTCATAGAAAAATAGCAGATTAGTTGGGCTGAAATGTAGAGTTTGTAAAGGCGAATATATATATATATATATATATATATATATATATATATATATATAATCAATCTGGAATGATAGGTTGGAAATAGAATGTGAAGGACTTTGAATACCAAACAGGAGAGTTTGAACCCATGTGCTTTCAAAGTGTGAATCTGCTTTCCCCAGGGAAAATAATAGGGGAGAGTGCAACCCTGATTTGGTAGGGAAGAGGCTGTTTCTTTAATAAATATCATCATTATGTCTCTTTTTAGTAAATTAGTAAATTCTCTTTTTATAACTTAATTAATATCTAGTGACTGATAATCAGTAAGAGGCATACTGATGAGAGCTCATAAGTTGCAGGACTAGAAACTCTAGCCCCTTAAAGTTAATCCTATAATCCTGAGGAGTAGTCAAACACCAATCTTATTAAAACCCAGCTCACCAATGTGATTGAGATTTCAGAAAAAAGCCCCCAAACAGGTACTACATTAGTATGCTACAAACTGCAGAAAAGTTCTTAAGTGCTTTCCAGGAAGTAGAAGAAAAAATGAGAAGAATCAAGGTCTTGAAATGACATAAAAGGCAAGAATGGAGAAATCACCCACCCACACAAAAAGGTATGATGGGCATACATCAAGAAAGATGAATACTGGTTAAGGATCCTTAGAAATAACGATAAGGAGGTCATTGATCATCTTTGTGAGGGACATTTCATTAAAATGCTAGAGAGAGAAATAGGAAGTGGACAAAGAGAGAAATTATACAACACATATTTGATTCTGGATTGTATTTAATTTTGCTAATGACTCTCATTAAAAGTAGGACCCAAATCATCAGAAATACTCAAGACTGCTGCATTGTCATGGAATACCATCACAAGACAGAATGAAACAGTCATTCATTCCACAAATTGGTGATTGAATGAATTACTAAGAGTATAAGAAGAAATTTAAAATAAGAAAGATGACAAAAAAGGAACTGTAATCATTTAAAGAGAAGAAATGGGAAAATGAAAAGGAGAAAAAATTTAAAATATTCTTTCATAGATGGTCACACTTTGTAGATCAAGGATTAGGTACAAATTGTACATGACTTTAACCTACATGAATTATATGACAGACTTATACAAAAACCAGGAATATCATTCTTCTTAATAAAGTCTCTCTCTAGTACTCATTACCATGACTTTGGGATGTTTGTAATATTGCATTCCCTACTATATTATTTGTTAAGGTGATCATGAAAAATGGATACATTGAAAGTAACATACATATATAGTAACTGTGATAAATATAAGTTTCTTTTCCTAAGAACTAAGAACATAATCTCAAAAAGGGACACTCCTTTTTACTTTAGCTGCTACTTCTCTCAAAGAAGTACAACTGTCTTGTTAATATCCATCAGATAATGGAGAGATATTTTTCTGAAAGGGCTTTCACCAAAATGAACAGTAAAAAGCAATGGATGATAAGAAGAAAGCTGAAAGGTATTATATAGTTATGGGGACTTTACGACAACACTAGCAAAAGTCATGATGAAAATTATCAGAGAAGCACAAATATTTATTAAGCACTTCTTAATGTACAAAGAGAGAGAATATGATATGGTGAATAAAGTATTGGTCTCAGAATCAGAAAACTTTATGCTTATATCTTGTTTCTGACATGCAATAGTTGTGCAACTGTTGGCAAGTCATGTGTCTAAGTCCCTTCAAACAACTCTAAGGATATGTTTTGTCTATTTGCGTAGATGGAAGGATTTTCCACATGAAGGATTCCCTACACAGCTGAAATCAAAGGTATGCTAAAAAACAAACAAACAAACAATAAGTCAAGGAACTATGCTATTTGCCATGAAGACACAGTAAGTAATCCAATCAAGAATGTGGAACATATATATGAAAATGCAATTCCTTTCCAGGAACCAGACCTGTTAGCCATTTCTTCTTGCCAAGGCCCTGCAAAAGTACCCTCTCCTCTTCCCCGTTCACCCCTAGCTTTCAAGCATTCCTTTATATGTCTTCCCCCATGAGAACATAAGCTCTTTGTGGGCAGGAATTGTCTTATTCTTTTGTATTTGTGCTCTGGACATTTGTCACAATGTTCATCCAGCACATACTAGTAGAGGGAGAAGACAATAAACATTCATATAGGGCCTACTATATACCAGGCACTGTGCTAAGCACTTTACAAATATTATCTCATTTAATGAATGCTTTATGTATCTATCTATCTACTTAATTTGCATTATGAGGTAGCATATGGTTCTTAGTTTGATGCTCTGATGCATCTGTTATCTCATCTGTTGGCCCAGTGTAGCACATGGCCTAACCATCACTTTCACTACATCATCTTTTTTTTCATAGCTACACATTTCTCCTAATTAGTTTTCATCTTTCCCCATTCATTCTCTGCACAGCTACCAAATTGTTATTTCTGAAATACATTTCTGACCAAGTCATCAGCCTGCTCCAAAGGTTTCAGTAGCTCCCTCTGGCTTTTAGGATAAATCACAAACTCACCTGTTTGTCATTTAAAGTCCTTTGCATTCTATTTTCAGTTTATCATTCTAGATTGATAAAATGTTCCCCTTCATACAATTTACATTCCAGCCCAACTACTGTGCTGCTATTCTCTGAATATAACATTCCATTTCTTGCCTCAATGTATATGCAAAAGCTTTTCCTATGATGTTAATGTTTTCCCTCATTACCTCTGATTCTTGGAAGCCCTAGTTCCCTTCAGAATTCAGCTAAAGAACCACTTATTATAAGAACTTTATTGATTATTAATCCCCTAGAGCGTTAAAGTATCCTGCCCCTCTTCACTAAAATCACTTTTTATTCATTTTGTTTATACTCTATATCTATCTGTAAATATTCTACATCTCCCCATTTAAACTACTTGAGGAATGAAATCATTACCTTTGGATCTGTATTCCCATGCTCTAACAAAATTCCTGATGCATGGTAGACACTTAATAAATTATCATTGATTTGATTAATAGTATCCACAACATCTACTCCTCAGGCTTGACATAATGATGGTCACTCATAGGAAGAAAGCAAAACTACTCAATTCTTATTTGACTTTTTCCTTCTCTCTATCAAATAATTATCTTTAGAACTGAAAGTATAAAGTAAAAATAGGTAGAGTAATAAATAAGATAAATTAAAAGATAGTTAAGAGAACACCTCAGTTATCTGATGAATTCAAGTCACCTGGCTCAAATAAACTCCTTAAAAACTGGCAGGTGTGATTAATGAATCATTAGAGAAGTACCATAGGTCTGAAGAATGGTGGGATAATGAATAAAATCTACAAACTAGGGCACTGAGATTAGTTTTGATGCCTAGTAAAGTTCTAAAATATATTAGTAAAAAGGTGATAGATGAATATCTTTTTTAAAAGGAAGTGGTGATCATAAACAATCAGTATGATTTTTATCACAAATAAGTTATGCCCAAATTTATCCAAGAACTAACCATGAAAGAATTTAAGTACCTGGAAAGGAGTTTAGAAAAGTTAGACATAAGAACCAGTGAATAATGAATGTGACTATAAAGGAGTATTCATATCTCTCAGCTAGCTATAGCAACTTTACAAGAATTATCCATGTATTAGGGAATTTTTTTAAAATCATAAAATGCAGTAAGCAAAAATATTAAATAATACTTTATGGATTATAGTTCAATTAAAATTATATTCAATACAAAGTATTTTAAAATGATTAAAATTTATTTGGAGACCAAACATTTTAAGCCTAAAGAATAAATGGTTCAAAGTATGAAGGATATAAGCAATAAACAAGTTCTTCAAAGAAAATCACTACACTGAGATAACATACCAAAATTTCTGGAATGCAGCCAAAGAAATTCTTAGTAGAAAAAGTATATATATCAACAAATATGAGGGAGGGAGGAAAGAAAAGAGAGAGAGAAGGAGAGACAGAGAGAGACAGAGAGAGAGAGACAGACAGAGAGAGAGAGAGAGAGAGAGAGAGAGAGAGAGAGAGAGAGAGAGAGAGAGAGAGAGAGAGAGAGAGAGAGAGAGAGAGAGAAAGATAGAACTATTTAATAATAATAAAAGTTTCTGATTTTTAAAAGATAGAGGAAAAATGAAATTGCTACAACAAATAAAAAAGAAAGAAAATTACCAGAAATTATTTTGCCCAGTTGTAAATGCTAGAGAAACTGATAACTTAGATAAAATGAATGAATATCTACAAGAAAATAAAATATTCAGTTTAATAGAACAAAAAATAGAGAATTTAAATAACCCAACCAGAAAAAAAAAATTGAAGAAGCCATAAGTGAACTCCTAAAGAAGAAAGCCCCAGGAGCTGATTGTTTTACAAATGAATTCTATCAAATATTAAAAGAATAATCAATCTGAATATTATGCAAGCCAATGACTGAAATAGGGGGAAAAAAGGATGCTACCAAAATTATCCCAAGATACAAATATGATCTTCTTCTATGATCTTCTATAAACCAGAAGACAAAGCAGAAAAAGAAAACTTTAGATCAATATCCCTTATGCATATTGATGCAAATGTATCAAATAAAATATCATCACATATAATATGACATATTAAAGAGGTTATAAACAATGACCAGATTAGATTTATACCAGGAATTTTGCATTTGGAGTTTTGCAGCTGGGCAAAAATCTATTATATCAATTGATGTTTTTAACAGAATATAACACTGATATCTGCTTTTTAAGAAAAAAAACACTAGTATAGTTATAAATGCACTTTTACTTACTGTGGTAAGTAGTATCACTCTAAAACCAAGGACCAACATTACATATAATGCAGAATTGCTAATAGCCTTTCCAAAAAGAATAACACATGGATGGCCAAATACTAATTTGGAAAATTAGAAAAAAATTGGCAAAGAAAAAACAAATCTATCACTCATAGCTGAAAGAATTTAAATATCTGGAGAGGAGTTTAGAAAAATTAGACATACTAGACCCAATAATTAATTAATATGACTATAAAGGAGTATTCATATCTCTCAGATAGCCCATGGCAATTTTACAAGAATTATCTATGTATTAGCAAATTTAAAAACCTACAAAATGCAGTAAAGCAAAAATATTAAATAATGTTTTATGGAATAAAATTCAATAATAATTATATTCAATACAGAGTCTTTAAAAATGACTAAAATTTAATTGGACACCAAATATTTTAAGCCTAAAAAATAAATGATTCAAAGAACAAAGAATATAAGCAATAAATAATTCTTCAAAGAAAATTACCACACTGAGATAACATACCAAAGCTTCCAGAATACAACTAAAGAAATTATTAGTAGAAAATTATATGCATATATATCAACTGATGAGAGAAAGAGAGAGAGAAGAAGAAAGAAGAAGAAGAAGAAGAAGAAAGAAAGAAAAAGAAGGAGAAGAAAGAAGAAGAAGAAGAAAGAAGAAGAAAGAAGAAGAAGAAGAAGAAGAAGAAGAGAGAAAGAGAGAGAGGAACCCCAGAGCATAAACTAAAAATTGTTTCAATTAAAACAATAACTTCAGCAAAAAGCAGAACATAAAACAAATCTACATAAATCATCAGTTTTCCTATATATTACAAATAAATCCAACAAAATGTAGAAGAAATATCATTCAAAATAACTAAAGAATGTATAAAATATTTGGGACTCTGCCTTCCAAGGACTTACATAGGAAATAAATAAATTAAACTGTAAAATATTCTTTACACTGTGACATACATTAACTTGCTTATTCAGTGCTATATAAAGCAAATTAACAAAATAATATTTTATAAAGCTAGAAACAATTACAACAAAACTCATTTCAAGAAATTGAAAGTTAAGGGTCTTAGGGAAATAATGAAAGAAGTAGGAAATTAAAATTCTTAGAAGTACAAATCTTCAAATGATACTACAAAGCAGCAGTTATTAAAACTATTTGGTACTGGTTTAAAAAATACAAATATTTATCAGTGGAACAGAATCAGTACATATCAAAGAGAAGCAAATGAATATAATAGAATCAGTACAAGCTATGATCACTTTTTCTTTTTCTTGTTTTTTTTTCTCTGCTTATTTTTCCCTTTTTTCTGATTTTTCTTTCCCAAAGTGATTCATAAAATAATGTATATTTTTTTAAAAATGGTGTACATGTATAATCAGAAAAATAAAAAACAATAAAATAATAAATGTTTAAAATTATTTTATATGTAACTGTAGGAAAATAAAATATTAAATGATAAAGGAAAAAAGAAAGAAAACTGAAGCCCAAAGGACTATCAAACTGTACATACCTTTTGAATCAACAGTGTCTCTGGGTCTATATTCCAAAGAGATCATTAAAAGGGAAAAAAAAAACCCACATGTGCAAAAATAGTAGCAACTCTTTTTATAGTAGCAAGGAACTGGAAACTGAGTGGATGCCCATCAGTTGGGGAATAGCTGAATAAGTTATGATATACATGAATATAATAGAGTATTATTGTTCTATAAGAAATGATCAGCAAGCTGATTTCAGGAAAGCCTAGAAAAACTTATATGAACTGATGCTAAGTGAAGTGAGTAGAACCAAAAATACATTGTACACAGCAATAAGTATGTGATGATCAACTGTGATGGACTTGACTCTTTTCAACAATGAGGTGATTCAAGGAAATTCTAGTAGACTTGTGAGGGAAAGAACCATACACATCTAGAGAGAGGACTGTGGGATTGAATATGTATCTATATATATAATATTTTCACTTTTTGTTGTTTTTGTTGTATGCCTACTTGTTTTTTTTTTCTTTTTCCCCTTTTGATATGATTTTTCTTGCACAACACGATATATGTAGAAATATGTTTAAAACAATTGCTCACGTGTAAGCTATATTGGGTTATTTGCTGGTTAGGGGAAGGGATAGTGGGGAGAGAAAAATTTGGAACACAAAATTTTGCAAGGATATTGAAAACTATCTTTGCATTTATTTCAAAAAATAAAAAGTTATTATCTTTTTTTAAAAAAGTAAATTGTAACTTATAGATTTGAAGAAAAAATAAATAGCCTAATAAAGATTCATAGTTTCATGTCATTCTTTTCTCCTCTACTTTGTATGTGAAAGCATTTTATTGATGTTTATTGAGTTCAAGACCAAAAATTTAGTTTAAAAGTAATTAAATTAAAATTAGTTTAAAGACAAAATAGATCTTCTCAGAATATTTTCCTTTTGACATGGTTAATAATCTTTTCAATAGGAGTAGGGTGTTATCAATATAATTTACTTAATTATAGCAAAGTATTCAAAAAAGTGCATCATATTGTCTATATCAAAAAAAAAAAAAGAATATGTGTGTACTAACTAGTAGTTTAATTATTCAGAACTGGTGAAATAGCCAGACTCAATGAGTAATGAATAATTTTTTTCTCTTTTTTAATGTTTTATTATTCCAAATACATAGAGAGATTTTAACATTCATTTTTGTAAGACTTTGTGTTCCAAATTATTCTTCCTTACTTTCCCCCTCCTCAAGACATCTAACAAGCTGATATAAGTTAAAAATGTGGGGGTTTCACATGTGCAAAAATGCTTGTGGCAATCCTTTTCATAGTGGCTAGAAAATGGAAACTGAATGGATGCCCATCAATTGGAGAATGACTAAATAAATTATGGTATATGAATGTTATGGAATACTATTGTTCTGTAAGAAATGACCAACAGGATGATTTCAGAGAGGCCTGGAGAGACTTACATGAACTGATGCTAAGTGAAATGAACAGAACCAGGAGATCATTACACTTGGCAAGAACAGACTATACGATGATCAAGTCTGATGGAAGTGGCTCTCTTCAACAATGAAATGATTCAAACTAGTTCCAATTATTCAATAATGACAAGAGCCATCTACACCCAGAGAGAGGACTCTGGGAACTGAATGTGGACCACAATATAGCATTTTTAACTCTTGCTATTATTGTTTGCTTGCATTTTTGTTTTCCTTCACAGGTTTTTTTTTCTTTCTAGATCCGATTTTTCTTGTGCAGCAAGATAACTGTATAAAGATGTATACATATATTGGATTTAACATATAATTTAACATATTTAACATATATTGGACTACCTGCCATCTAGGGGAGGGGATGGAGGGAAGGAGAGGAAAATTTGGAACAGAAGGTTTTGCAAGGATCAATGTTGAAAAAATTACCCATGCACATGTTTTGTAAATAAAAAGATATAATAATAAAAATAATTTTTTAAAAAAAGAAAAAATGTGGGGGTTTGTTTTATTTAGCCATACATTTTTGTAACTGAGCTTCCTTATGCTTGTTTTCTCAATGAGGAGGAGGTGCAAGAGCTAAAGTGGGAGAGAGAGAACATAAATTGTCATTTGAAAAAATAATTTAATTAAAAATGAATAAAAACATAAAATGTATTCAAGATAAATTTAAAATATTATGTCTGGATGAAATAAATAAAATTCAAAAGTACAAAGTGCATATGGCATACATAAAAAATAAGAGAAATTTAAAGGATCACAAGCTATATTTGAGTTAACAATACCATATGGCAACCAAAACAACTAATTTACTGAAGAATATTGAGAAGAAGGCATTTAGAAAGAAGAAAGGCAGGACTCCATAGCAATTTTGTTGCCTCAAACCAAAGGACTGGTTGAAAGAATGGTATAGGTTTAGACAAGAAAGCCTAGGGAGAAGATAATAGTAATTTTTAAGTATTTGAAGGCTTTTTAATATAGATTAGACTTGTTTCCTTTAGAACTAAAAAAGACAGAATTAAAATTAATTGGTTGAAGTTGCAAACAAACAAATTGAGTCTTGAAGTCAAGAATTTCCTAACAATTAGTTTTCCAAAAGTGGAATTTTAGAGGCCCAGAACTGATGGTTTTCTCATTTGAGACCTCTAGGGTATTACCATCAATCTAGAATAGACATTTTTAACCTTTTCTCTGGGTTATGTGCCCCTTTGGCAATCTGCTAAAGTCTATGAACTCCTCAGAATAATGTTTTAATATATCTGAAAGAAATGCTACATTTAAGTAAAAGGCTAGTTAAAATGAAGCATTTTTTCTCATCCTGTTTTGTGGATCCCTTGAAATCTATCTGCTGATTGTCTTAAGAGTTATGAACTCTGGGTCTAGAGCAAAGCTTCTTAAATTGTGGGTTGTTAACCCATATGCGGCTGCATTATTGAATATGGAGTTGGTGAAAAGTTTGATAACATTAAAAGGTATCAAATATTCCCAACATTTAATTCTTTATGTAAAAGTAAACAAGCATATCTATCTCATTAGTATGCACATTTGTTTCTATATTTAATAAATGGTAAAATTATATGTACAGCAAATTATTATCAGTAAATGTTTGATTTGTGTGCTTATTTTATATGCCTATATACCTAGGCTCACATAAAAAATTTCTCAGGCAAAAAGGAGTTGCATGTAGAAAAAGTTTAAGAAGTTCTGATCTAAAGGATGGCAATATTTATCAGAGAAAGAAGGAAAATATTCTTAACTCTTTGTGGACTTAAACGTAATACTCTTATGGTTTCTAATGAATTAAATAAAATAACTTTTTAACTAATTTTATATTAGCCTGAAGGTTTACATGGGACCAAAGGTCTCTTTTTCTTTTTCTTTTGTTCTTTTTTTTTTTTTTTGAAGACCTACACACATAAAAAATTCTGAGGTTCTCAATAGAAAACCTGTTTAGGAATAAAATAAGTCAAATTCTGCTGTTTTCAGGGGAAATGTAGAATATAGGCATGAATTTTAAAGAAATCTCCTCCTCCCGAGAGAAACAGATGTGTGTAAAAGAGAGAAGCTTTTTAAGGAGGCAGCTAGATGGCACTAGATAGAGTGCAGGAGGATCTGATTTCAAATTTAATCTCAGACACCCAGCTTCATATACTTATTAACTGTGTGACTCTAGGCAAACCACTTAATCCTGTTTGACTCAGTTTCCTCATCTATGAAATAAATTGGAGTAGTAAATGGTAAATCAGCCTAGGACCTTTGCCAAGAAAATCCCAAATGAGATCACAAAGAATTGAATATGACTGAAACAACTCAACAACAATAATTCTGGGCAATGGATTACAGAAGTTTTACCTTATATCAAAACTAAAAATTTCCTCTCTCTAACTATGAACTCATGCTAGTCCTTTCCAGTGATACCAATTAGAACAAGCCTAATGTCTCTTGCCCATGGGAACCTTTCTAGTATTTGAACAGAGATATCATGTTCTTCCTAAATCATTTATTCTCTAGGCTAAAAACTTCAATTCCTTCTGTAAGTGCTCATATGACATGAACACACACTAGTTTATTTGACCCATACAAAAACTCAGCGAAATAAGCCAGACAAATATTATTTCCAGATTTTAGTGTTTCTTTTACCAGTCTAAAGTCATTCTCCCATCTCCTAAATTCATGTATCTCTCAAGACTTTGTTCTGGGCCATCTTCTCTTCTTTCTCTCTTTCATTTGTTGAACTAATCTACTCCCATTGCTTCAATGATAGGATTAAGCAAATGACTCTTCAATCTATATCCTTCCTCTCCTCTTTGCTCTCTCCCACCTAGACCCAACACTATATCCTCATCTGCCTCCTAAACTGAAGTACTCTGAATTCTGTGCCCCCCTGTGCTTCTGGGAGAAGGAGCACTTGAAACTGCTGGCATCTCTTCAAACTTCTCATGACTGCATTCCTGTAATCTGACAGTAACACCTGCAAGCTGGGGCTTCTTTATCTCAAGGTTATGAAAATGTTGTGGAAAGCCTGTCCCCTGAAATTATTGGTATCTTGTAACACATCTCTCATTCAGTAAGACTCAACAGACATCTTTCATTCTCCTTGACCTTCATTACCATTGCCTCTCTGTCCCATTATAGTCCCATGCATTTGTAACATACTCACAGAATTTCAGAGTTGGAAGGCATGTTAGTACCTAGGTATGCCCGCCCTCAAAAAAATCCTTACCAAGTTTAACAAATATTTGTTGTTTTGACTGAAGACCTTCAATAGGAGGGAACTAAGTAGCTTCCACGTAGTCTATCTCACTGCTGCTTTTGAACATATCCAGGTCTCTCCATGCTTAAAACATTTACACTCGATCCTACCATCCCTACTAATTATTGTTCTCTTTCTCTTCCCTCTTTCTTAGTCAACTCCTTGAAAAACCTGTTCACAGTCATGGATTACATGTCCTCTCCTCTCGTTCTCTTCTAAATTCTCTACAATGTAATTTCCAGTTTCATCACTCAACTGAAACTGCTCTTTCCTCAAATTTCTTACTTACCAATCTGTGACTTTTCTTAGTATTTGGTCTTTCTCATCCTCTCTGCAACATCTCCCTTTAGTGACCACCATTCCCACTTCTCTAGGTTTTCATGACACTATTTGCTTTTGGTTTTCCTGTTACCTGTTAGACTTCTTCTCAGACTCCTTTCCTGGATCATCATTGATGGCACAACCACTGACAATGAGGACACTCCAAAGCTCTATCATTATCCTCTTTTCCTCTCTATATATACTACTTCACTTGGAATCTCATCCACTCCCATGGATTCAATTATCATTTCTAGGCAAATGACTTCTAAATCTTTATATCCAAACAGAGTCTTTCTCTTGAGCTCCAGTCTCATATCATCAACTGCATATTAGATATTTCAAATTGGATGTATCACATACATTGTTTCCCCCCAATCCATTGCTCAGATGCTCAATTCAGTCTCCTAAACCAAGCAAGATCCTCCACAACTCGGCACCACTCTGTCTTTTCCAGTCTTCATACTGCTCAGTGGGTCACAGGATTTAAAGCTAGAAGCAACTTTAAATTTTAAGCTAACTTTAAACAATTAAACTCTTAATATTACAGTTGGGAAAATTGAGGTACAGGGGCATAGGAGTTCCCTATTTATTTCCACTTGCTAAAAATCTTCTCTTTCCTCAACATCCTTTTCAGATGTCAACTCCTTGTTGAGGTCTTTACCACTCTTCTTCTACATTACCATTGCCTCTTCAAATTTTCCTGGACCACTTTATATGGTTTTCTGCTTTACTCTCATCAGATACTGCTTTACATAATGTTTATTGATGTCATGTCTTGTCTTCTCCATTAAATTATAAGCTTCTTAAGGGTAGGATTTTGCCATTAAAAAAAAAAAAACTTTGTGTGTTTTCAGCTTTTATTAGTGCCTTATACATGGTAGATATTTAAGCTGCCTCTTTGTATCTCCAGGATCAAGCACAATGCCTGACACCTAAGGAGGTACTTAGTAAATGGTTGTTGACTAATTGATTCATAATTTGTGCTCCAAATCTCAGGATTACTGAAGAGTTGAACCAGGATTAGAATCCAGAATTTATGGCTTCTAACTCAATTCCTCTTTACCTTAATACAGAATAGAATAGTCTCATCTGCCATGCAAGTTTTCTTTAGGATTTAAATAGCCACCCTGCTATTTTATTCTGGTTATTCAGGAGAATTTACGCACAGCTGAAGTCATATTGAGACATCAGTTAAGAAATTCAGTCAGGCAGGTTAAATGTTAAGTTCTTTTCTACTGTACAATTTTCTAACCTCCTTCCATGAATCAAAGTGAGTAAAAGGTTCTTACTAAAGACATAAAACAAATTGAACAAATTATGTTACTTAACTGAGGAGGGACTAGTCACCTCATTGATTTCTGGTTTAGTTTCTGATATTCTTCCCCCTCCCCTTATTAACATAAATTTTCAATTTGGGGTTTTAAAATGTTAAGTTTCATAGACCTCATTAGCATATTTTCTGTATCACAATGCCAGGCCATTATCATTGTGGGATGAAAATAGAAGGGATTTCAAGACTGGCAGGCCAGGGACAGCCAGCTCATATAACTGTCTGACTATAGAGACAGCACTTAAATTCCCCAAGCTGCTTAGCAGGATCATGAATCACAGTCATAACCAGCCCATGAATCATAACCACAGGTAGGAACCATTTTTAAAGACAATATTAGTGACTTAGGAGGACATGAGAAGACTCAGAGTCAGCATGGAACTGTCACAAATTTTATAGCACGAATATGAAGCATGGTGTCTTCCTTTAAAAAGAGATTCTAGATTATGAAAAAGGGACCTTACTTAGCATTCCTTATCAGTGGTCACTTTCACTAAGAGCTAAATATTTTTTTTAGTTTATCTGGAAAAGCCCTTTCTCTGAATAAATAGCCATCATAAACAAATATTGCTGTCTTTCTGATCAGAAGTCTACATGATCATTAATTATTGTTACTTTATGTACACAGCATAATTAAGTGACAGAGTATATAGTGACAGGACTGGTTAGGAAAATCATTTTCCTGAGTTCAAATCTTGTTTCAGACAATTCCTAACTATGTGACCTGGGCAAGTCACTTAACCCCATTGCTTCAGTTCCTCATCTGAAAAATGAACTGCAGAAGGAAATGGCAAACCTCTTCAATATCTTTGCCATGAAAATTGGAAATGAAGTCATGAAGTCTGAAGCCATTGAACAACAACATGTGCCCAGACATTTCAAAACGCTCCATTTTATTTTTGTATAGCTCTAAAGCTAGACAAGAGTTGCTGATCTTCCCTTATGGAGGGAGTTTCTAAGCTGAAAATTCCCTTAACCTAAGCAATCATTGGCCTGGAAAACCCTCAAAAATGCATTCTATGTAACACTAAATGAATATAAGTTGAAACTGGTAGATAAAGCTAAGCTATCATGGAGAATTTTAAAAACTTTCATTTTTTTTTTGCATACCCTTTGACCCAGCAGTGCTTCTACTGGGCTTCTATCCCAAAGAGATCATAAAGAAGAGAAAGGGCCCCACATGTGCAAAAATGTTTGTGGCAGCCCTTTTTTGTAGTGGCCAGAAACTAGAAACTGAGTGACTGCCCATCAGTTGAAGAATGGCTGAATAAGTTATGGTATATGAACGCTATAGAATATTATTGTTCTGTAAGAAATGACCAACAGGATGATTTCAGAAAAGCCTGGAGAGACTTACATGAACTGATGCTAAGTAAAGTGAATAAGAACCAGAAGATCATTGTATATGGCAACAATAAAAACTATAAGATGATGAACTCTAATGGATGTGATCCTTTTCAACAATGAAATGATTGAGGCCATCTCCAATGATCTTGTGATGAATAGAGACATTTGCACCCAGAAAGAGATTGTGGGGACTGAGCATGGTTCACAATATAGCATTTTCACTCTTTTTGTTGTTGTTTGCTTGCATTTTATCTTCTTTTTCATTTTTTTCCTGGTCTGATTTGATTTTTCTTGTGCAGCAAAATAATTGTGTAACTATGTATGTATATAGTGGATTTAACATATATTTTACCATATTTAACACATATTGAAGTGTTTGCCATTTAGGGAAGGGGGTGTGGGAAGAGGGGTAAATTGGAATACAAAGTTTTGCAAGGGTTAATGTCACAGAATTATCCATACATATGTTTTGAAAAATAAAAAGTTTTAATTTAAAAAAAATGGCAAGGCCTAAAAAGAAGAAAAAGAAAAATTATCCATGCATATGTTTTGAGAATAAAAAGCTATAATAAAAAATAATAATTTTTTTTAAAAAACTGTTTCATTTTTAAAGCCAGCCTACATAACTTGATGTGTTTTTGTTAAATATATATATATATATACATACATATATATAAATATCTTCTAGCTTTTGCCAAAATGTAGACTTCAAAACATCACAAGATACATATAAGCTGGTGCAAAATAAAGTGAGAAGAACTAGGAGATCACTGTGCATAGTAACAGCAATATTATAATGATGATCAACTGTGAAAGAGTTGGCTACTCTGATCAATACAATGATCCAAGACAATTCCAAAAAACTTCTGATGGGGGAAAAATTATCTACTTCCAGAGAAAAAGGTGTTGAACTCTAAGTGCAAACTAAATTATAAAGTTTTCACCTTTTTTTGCTTTATTTGTGATATGGCTAATATGGAAATATTTTACATGATTTCCCAAATATAATTGATATATTGTTTGCCTTTTAGTGGTTGAGGAAGGGATGGGAGAGAGTGAGAATATGAAAAGAATGTTAAAAATAAATCACTTTTTAAAAAGTTTAAATTTTAAAATTAAATGTAGGTTTATTATTTTTTGGTCTCATTTATATTCACTAAAAGTCTTTATATATTGAAGAATCTATTAATTCTCTTTCTTTTCTGTTGAACAATTACACATATTGGCTGCAATTCATTCAACAAAGATATATTTGTACTTCTTCTGTTTAAGACGTAGATAAAGAAAAAAGATGAATTAGGTATGCACAGTAATGCCCTCAAGGAACTGACAGTTTAGTTGGGGAGATAAGACATTGTTGTGAATAACTAAAAAACCATGGCAGAATATATTGTGTCATGAGAGAATTATAAACTTGTGGCCCCATGAGTGAAAGAGAGTACATTTGCCAAGACCTAGCAACAAATAATTTTACTCAGATAGGAAAAAATTTGTTCTTCCTTAGTGCCTGAAATGATCTAGGCCATGAGTTAAAATTATTGATTAATTGTGACTATTAGATCACTAACTTGATTTTTGACCATTGATGTCCACATGATACATGGAAAGAATAATATATTTGGAATTAGAAAATATGGATTTGAATCTAACAAAAGTCACTCAACCACTCCAAGCCTCATTTTCTTAATTTGTAAGATGAAGGAGTTGAACTAGATGTTCTTTAAGGTTTCTTCCTTGTTGATAAATAGTAAATTGTATATTTATTTGTGTTCTGTAGTGTGAGCAGGCAAAGTCTAATCATGCAGTTTCCCTAGTAAGAGCTTCATAAGTAAAACATAACCTAACATAAGCCTTCTTCTATGCAAGGTTGGTTTTCCCAAGCTGTTTAATAAAATTTGGTAATATACACTCTAGTGATCTAGGAGAACAAGCAAAGCCAAACCCTAGACCAGACTCCAAGAAAATCAATATGAATCAAAAACAGTTAACCAGTCTTCATATGAAATACTGTAAAATACTACAGATGAAGAGTTATTATTTTAAAGGTTATGGAGGAGTGAGACAAGAAATTGTCATTCAGACCTTTGGGATTTATCTTAGAAAAACAGAGATATCAACAAGTAGATTACTGTCAATATAGTTCAACCCAATAAACACTTATTAAGCACTGTTTTAGGCACTAGCAGAGATGGAAAGAAAAAATTTAAGTAGTCTTTGCTCTTAGGGAGCTTACATTCTACTGAAATCATTCTAAGAGTGGTCATAGCGCTGGTGTTCAGCAATAATTCAATTAAAGTCAAGTCAACAATTTTTAAGTGCCTACTATATGCCAAGCTCTGTGCCGAGTACTAAATATTGAGCTTCAAAGATTAAATAGTTCCTTTCTACACAAATAAATGGATACAAAATATACTTAAAGTAATAAAAAATAATTGCAAGAGACAAAGAGCTGAAATAATTCATAGCTTTAGGAAGTAAGACTAAATATGTACTTTTAAAAAATTATCAATGAAGGTGATCTAGAAAGGCATACATTAAACTTTGTATATATTGGTAAAGTGTGTATTTTACTGGCAACGTAACTAAATCTGAGGACTGAAAAGCAAGACGTTTTACATTTGGTACCAGCCTTTTATCTTGTGTTAATTAACTGACTCTCAATAGATGAAAGGACTTTCTCAAGATTGCTCAGTTAGTAAACATTACAGCCAGTATTTGAACCCAAGTCAGCCAATTTTAGCTCCGTTATTCTGGGCTTTACTTTATTCAATATGCCTAAAGTAGATATGATCAACAAAAATATTTAGGAAAAACAAATTTAAAAAATTAAAATAAATTTGTCCTGAAATCTAAGAAGACATTAAAGTTTCTAATGCCTGAGGGAAGAGGAATTATTTCATTTGTTATAATGTATTCCTATTGCCTAGTATAATGTCTAGCATACGTTTGTTGTTTAATCTAGGCAAACAGCCTCCATAAATTATCACCAAAAAAAATTATATTTCTGAAATGTTTTCTTAACTGGACAAGAAAGGGGAAGGGGAAGAAAGATAAGAGAGGGAACAGTATGGCAGGGGAAGGGAAAGTGGAGAATGAAAGGGAAGGACAGAGTGGAAGAAAAACTATAGCCCATTCTCTATGTAGAAAAATGTACGTCTCATTCTGCATCTTGAGTCTCTCTGTCAGGAAGAGGGAAGACTTTCATCATCATTGCTCTGAAACTATGGCTCATCATTATATTAATCAGAGTTTGTTTCAAAATTGTTTGCATTTACAATATTGTTATTATATAAAGTCTTCTCCTGGTTCTACTCATTTCATTCTTCATCAGCTTATGTGACTTCCTAGGTTTCTCTGAAACAATATATTTTCTCATTTCTAAAGTCATGATAGTATTTCATTATATTTATATGCCATAATTTATTTAACCATTCCCAGTTAATGAGCACTCGTCCCAGTTTCTAGTTTTTTGCTACAACAAATAAAGCTGATACATTTTTATACATAGGGTCCTTTTCTTCTATTATCTCTTGGTTGTATGCCTTGTGATATTGCTGGGTCAAAAGACATGTATAGTTTACTTTTTGACAAATGATTCCAAATTTGTTTCCAGAATCATGGACCAATTTGCAACTCTATCAACAATTCATTATTATGTCTATTTTCTTTATCCTTTCCAATATGTCATTTTCTGGGTTTTAACATCTTTGCCAAATTGACAGGTATAAGATGGAATCTTAGAAGCAACTAGATAATGCAGTAGGTAGAGTGTTGGGCCTGGAGCCAAGAAGACTGATCTTCCTGAATTCAAAACTGACCAAGAGACACTCACTTACTGTGTAACCCTGGGCAAGGCAGGTGTTTTTCTCAGTTTCCTCAGCTCTAAAAGGAACTATAGAAGGAAATGGCAAACCACTCCAGTATTTGACCAGAAAGCCCCATACCAGGTCACAAAGGATTGGACAAGACCTAAAATGACTGAACAATAAAATGCAACCTTGGAATTTCTACAATTTACATTAATGTAATTAATAATGATTTGAAGTTTTTTTAAACATGGCTTAGATTTCTTGCTTTGGAAACTGATTGTTAACATTCTTGAATATTTTATCCACTGAATAACAGTTGTTATTCCTGTAAATTTAAATTGATTTCTTATATATCTTGGTAATGAGATCTTTATAAGAGAAACTTGCTGCAAAGATTTTTTTAGTCAATTGACTCCCTTCTAATTTTAGCTGCATCTTTATTTTTGTTTGTACAAAAACATTTAAATTTTATGTAATCAAAATCATTCATTTTATTTTCTATGGTCCTCTCCATTCCTTATTTGATCAAATATTCTTCCCTTTCCCATAAATCTTAAAAAGAAATTTCTTCCTTGTTTTGCTAGTTTATTTATATGATCTTTAATATATGTCATGTATCTATTTGGAGCTTATCTAAGTGTCATGTGATCTGTTAATCATTCAATAAACATTAAATTAAGTGTTTACTACTTGTCAGAAGTGGCAAAGGCTGTGGATACAAAAGGAAAAAAAGACAAAAAACAAAGTCTTTTCATGGAGCCAACAGGGAAACAATATGTAAACAATTATGTGCAAACAAACTATTTTAGGACAAATTAGAAGTAATTAACAAAAGAAACTCACTATAAGATAAAATTTTGATTCAAATCTAATTTTTACTCAGAATGCCTTCCAGTTTTTCTTAGTTATTGTCAAATAATGAGTCTTTATCTGAATAGCTTAGAGTACCTTCATTACATAGATGAATCTACAGGTACAGAGAGATTATTTGCTCAAGGTCACACAGCTAGGAAGTGTTGTCTGAGGTAAGATTTGAACTCGGGTTTTCCAGATTTCATGTCCAGTAGCCCATTTTCTATGCTGGGCCTCAGCATCCTCAAAAGTTAAAAGAAGGGGATAAAATTAATGGCCTCTAAGGTGCCTTCCAATTTTATATCTATACTCTTCTGATATGATTACAAGAAAGACCCACTATTTCTCCAAATTATCTTGTTGATGCTGGAGAAGTTAAGGCTGAGGGGATTGGAAAGAAGAAGTAGTTATTTCATTTTATCTCCCCAACACCACTGTCGGATAGGGAGAAAGGCAACATGACAGGGAGAAAGGCAACATGATGAATTTGGAGTCATAACTGATTACTCATCCCACTTCCAAAAATGACTAGCTTGATCTTTTCTCATCAGTCACATTCCCCCTTAGTAAATGAAGATGATTTTTTAAAAAATCTGGAATCCACCTCAAAAGGTTATTGGTTTTAGGGGCACCTAGGTGGTGCAGTGGATAGAACACTAGCTCTGAAGTCAGGAGGACCTGAGTTCAAATTTCACCTCAGACACTTAATGCTTTCCAGCTGTGTGACCCTGGATGAGTCACTTAATACCAATTGCCTGGGAGGGTATTGGTTTTATCAAATAAAATAAGTTTTACAAGTTACTTAGAAACCTTGATTTACTTTGTAAATGTCAATAATTATGATCCCAAAATGCAGGAATCTCTATTGACAGTAAATATTTGCTTACTATGTCACCCTAAATAAGTCATCTTACTTTCTTAGAACTTCTCATTTGAAAAATATGGATATTAATAAAATTACAACTCACCTCACTGAGTTGTTCTCTTTCCATTGTACCATGTTGTAGCAGTTCTATACACATGTCCACTGTGTATGCTGAATCCATTCATAAGCATCATTTATCAAGATTTCATGTTACAAATTTATTGTAATACATAGATTAAAAACACTGTACCATGTATTAGAACGGACTAAAAACTATGATGGGATATGTAGCAGAGCACCATGAAATTTTTGGTTGCTTAATAAATGTTTCAGGACTAAGAAACACTGCATTCTCCTTTCTAAAAATTTTTTTCTTTGTATTCTCAGTGCCTAGCACAGTGCTAGCCATATAGATCACACTTAATAAATTATTCCTAACTGGAAAAATTTTTATTACATTAATTATCTACTCTTAATTGATGAAAAGCACGTTCATAATGAAATTATATGGCTTCTGCCTAAGCTTCCAATAAACATGCATTCAAACAGGACTGGAGCTTAACAAAAGACTACTCACCAGAGTCCTGGATTTTTCCAAAGGAGTCTGACAGCTATGAAATTACATTTGTAGTTCTCTCTACTAACTTGCTCCTTCAGCTTTTAGCAAATCTTTATGACCTTAGAAGTAATCACAGGAGAAGGAACTTAAAAGTCACTTTAAATTTCCTCCCAAATGCAATTTTGGAATACCACTGGTGAGGTGCAGAATCTAGGAAAAAAAATTTAAAGTGAATAATGTTCCTCTTTGTCCATTTCAGACTAAAATGAATGTTGCTGCTAACATTTGACATCAATCACCCAATCACATGTTGTCATACCATCATTCAGCTCAGTGACAAAAAAAGAAGAAAAAAGGCTCTATGGCTAAAAAGAGTCCTATTGGGCGGAAAAAACAATCTGAGGACTCAGAAGATTACAGAGAGTATATTAAGTGATGTTTTATTAGAGTCACTCAATTCTATAGGTCAAGTTGAGTGGAAGATGAAGTAAAAAATATTTGCTTTATTGAAATACTTTTTTATTTTATGTGTATGTTAATGTACTTCTAATGTATACATATATGTATATATAGATATAAAGATGTATATTACACAAATATAATAAAAAGTAGCATGGAATTGCAGAGGAATTTTTCACCTTGGAGTCAGAAATTTGTAGGTCCAACTTCTCATTATGATATATGTATGTAGCTGTGTGATCCTGGGCAAGTCACTTTACCTCTTATTGCACCAAGTGACTCTAGGATTAGAAGTCATTAATTTTCCTTGGAATAGAGAATTGTCTCACTAGAAGTTCCCTATAGAGATGTGATAACAGGAATGGATACATATATACACATATATTTATATATAGCTATGGAATTGGATGTATGGATATACATCATTTTTAAGAACCTATTGTGTTCCAGGATTGCCCAAAAGGAATTCAAATTTCTATCAAAGGAGATAACCTATAAATGTAAAAGTATACACAGATGCACACAAGACAGGAGATTCTGAGAACAAGAAGCCAAAGAAAACCAGAAAATCAAGGAGAACTAAAAAAGGCAGTGCATGATTAAGAACAAGACATGAATGGACCTGTTATAGATGAGTCAATGAAAGAATTGCTGGGCTTATGACAGGCTGAGGAATGATTAAAGAGAATTGCATTGACAGGCTAAGAAAGTGCTCTTGAAACTATCCCACAGCAAAATACATATGTAAATTCTGTGATGTCTTAGTTGATTCCATTTGCATCTGCTCATAAGCACATCAAAGAGAAGAGGCACAAGAAAAACATAAAGCAAAAACTTGAAAAATAGCTGCTTACTGCCTTGTTTCCATTAACACCTACCCAGATGAAAGCTATTGGTACTGCCACTGACAAAGTGGTAGAGGAGTTTGGCATAAATGTGGGAAACATCCAATGAGGAAACTCCCTTTATTGACACAAATCAGCAACTTCTCACTAATTAACAGTCTCATGAAGTTGTGTGGGGAAACTAAGGGGTTAAGCAAATTGTCTAGGATCTCAAAGCCTATCAAGAGAGACAGGAAGACTCCTCTGGAGACAAAACTTAAATTTAAGTCTTCTAAACTTTGAAGCCAACCTTCAGTCCATTCCATCAAAATATCTGAAATATGGGAGACACGATACCTGTTGAATTTAAATGACCTATAGTAATCTAGTTTTGCTCTACAATTTATTGACTCTCAAAATTATTGGCTATAAGTAATGTCCCTCAATCCTAACAGACATAAAGGTTTTGCCACCATTGTCATCTTTTGTCCCTTTTAGGATAAATGCTAATTTTCTAGCATTTGAAATCATTGCTAAGACTTTATGAAAGAAGACAGATGAGATTATCAACAGAAGTTAATTGGAAAGTGATTGAACCTCTGAGTAAAAGAGGAACTTCTTGCTCTGACAGCCTCTTGTCAAAATAAACATATGCTCATTTTTCATAGTGCAATTATACATGCTAATCTTCTGCCAGCCTGCACAATACTGTTGTGGGCTGTCTATTTTCTAGCATCCATGAACTTCAGATATGTAGGTTTGTTTTTTCCCATAATTAGCAGGATGTATCTTAGCCCATTCAGAATAACTACTACATCCCTTCCTGGTAATGAAAAGTGATTAATTACCAATTAGACTAAGTATCCAATTTCATACAGTTCAGCATTGGTCGACATTATCCTATCTCTAGCATTCTAATTGCAGACATTAAAAGTTCTCAATAATTATTGCAGAAAATCAGTAATATTAAAAATTTTGGTTGCTGCTATTATTACATTTTCTCTAATGCAGCCAAGACTTAAATGTATGTCTGAGCTGCCAGACGGTTCATCAGTCTATTTCCACTTCTTGTTTAGAGGAACTGATTCTTATTCTCCATTCCAGCAGGTCTATTATCAGTTCCAAACTCCACATTTTGGAAAGGTTTAATTAAATGAAGCAAACTAAAAATCACTACTGTGTGCCTTTAGCAAAGTAGTGATGTAATTATCTCATTTAACAGATAACTACTTACATTTCATTTTTCAAAGCACAAAGAGAAAACTACCTCTAAATGACACTTTTTAGACTCATTAAATTCACTAGAGAAATATCAAATTAGGAGTTTCCACTATAAATGTCATCATAAACTCTGACAGCAGATATAAACAACAGTAATATTAGAAAAAATAGCTTTGTACCCAAAAGGGAAGACTGCAATAGTTCTGTATGTTGCAATAGGATTTTATGTCTGTTCAATCTAGACACCTCTCCAAAAAAAAACAAAACAAACAAACAAACAAATGAATGAATGCAAATTGAAAAAGTATCTGTGGTCCTGTGGTACACATTCCTGAAAACTCAAGGTTTTGTAAACATGTGTTTATTAGACAATATTGAATTTCCAACACAGAATAAAATGTCTTACTACAATGTGCATCTGAAAATCAAGAGTAGTAGCATCTTCTTTTGTGACCATATGTCCTCAATTAGCAGCCAAAACATTAGTGGTAGGGGTGCATTAGAGTTAGCTACGTGGCTTAGTGAACAGATCACTGGATGTAGCATCAGGAAGATCTGTGTTCAGATTCTGCCTCTGATACATAATTATTGGCTACACTTCTCTGAGCCTCCATTTTCTCAACCTGGAAATGGAGATAACCTGTAGGTACTTAACAAAGTTGTAAAAATCAAATGAGATCAATCTATATAAGGAACTGTGCAAATAATAAAACACTATTTAAATCAGTGATATTCAGGGGTGTGCTGATGTTTATGTTTTCAGTATGAGCATTTACATCTTGGAAATTGCTAAGTGCTTTTTTGTTGATTATCTAAATTTAAGAAAGTGATGGGTAAAAGAAGGGGAATGGGAGAGGCTAAATGAGAGAGAGACAGACAGACAGAGATAGAGATAGTGAGAGACAGAGAGAGTGAGAGAGAAAGAAAGAAAAAAGGGAGGGAGGGAGGGAAAGAGGAAAGGAGGGGGAAGAAAGGAGGGAGGTAAGGAGGGAGGAAAAAAGGAGGGAAGAAATAAGGGAGGGAAGGAGGAAGGAAAAGAGGGAGGGAAGGAGGAAAGGAGGAAAGGAGGGAAGGAGAGAAAGAAGGAAGGAAGGAAGGTAGGAAGGAAGGAAGGAAGGAAGGAAGGAAGGAAGGAAGGAAGGAAGGAAGGAAGGAGAGAGGCAGAGAAGAAGGAAGGAAGGGAAGGAGAATAGGATAAACAGGAATGGAGGAAACAGGAATGATTTCATATCTCAAATATATAGAGAACTGAGTCAAATGTTTAAAAACACAAGTCATTCCCCAAATTTATAAATCTCAAAAAATATAAAGGATATCAGCAAGTAGTTTTCAAGGAAGTGATCAAAGCTATCTATAATCATATGGAAAAAATGCTCTAAATAACTATTGATTAGAGAAATACAAATTAAAACAACTCTGAGAACTACCCCATACATATCAGATTGACTAATATGACAGAAAAGGAAAATGGCAAGTGTTGGCAGGGATGTGGGAAAATTGAGACACTAATGCACTTGGTAGAGTTGTGAACTGATTCAGTCATCCTGGAAAATAATTTGGAACTATGCCCAAGCCTATAAGACCATGCATATCCTTTGACCTAGCAATATCATTACTAGGTCTATATCCCAAAGAGATTAAAAACTAAAAAGGAAAAGAACCAATATGTACAAAAATATTTATAGCAGCCCTTTTTGTGGTGGCAAAGGTGGCAAAGGAAATGCCCATCAAGTAGGGAATGGTTAAACAAGGTATGGTACGTGATTATGATGGTTTACTACTATACTATAACAAATGGGAAGCAGGATGCTCTCAGAAAAACCTGGAAAAACTTATGAGACAACATGAAATGAGCAAAATCAGGAGAACATTGTACAGAGTAATAGCAATATTGTATCATGATCAACTATGAATGACAACATTCTTAATATACAATGATCCAAGACAATTCCACAGAACTAATGATGAAAAATGCTAGGGATGTAATCCAGACCTTATTGTATTGGTGAAGCTCAGAGAGGAAAATAAATTTAATCAAGGTCACATGGGTAGCAAGCAACTGAGATGGCCCTTGAACCCAAGTTTTCTATGTGTAAATTCCTTGCTCTCTATGCTCCTATGATCCACAAAATAGCACGATAATTATCAAAAGACTTCGAGCATGTTTGACTTTGGAAAAGCATGGATAACTATCACTCAGGATAAGAATACATGGATGGGTTGTGATCTACACACCCAGATGATGGAAAGAGTACTCACCCAAGGCAGACCTTGATTCCACTCAACTATGGAAATACATGCTAAATGAAATCAATGTTCCAGCTCTCTTTCTCAAAAGGAAAACTAATTTGTCCAAATACTCCAAATTTGTGATTAGAAAACACAAAGGGCAGGAAAGTATTCATTCTACTTAGGATACAGATTGCAAAGATGTATAATCAGTATGAAACTGTGCTGAACCTGGAATTAAGAGAAAGCTTATTTTAAATCCTGACTCCAATACTTATTATCTGTGTAATCCTGAGCAAGATACTTTGTCTCTCTAAGATTCAGTTTCCTCTAAAGTCCCCTTCTAGCTCTAGATCTATGATTCTTTAATATTATAGTGCTCATTTCTCAAAGGAAAGAGTAATCCTGGAACTCTCCATCTTTCAGAAATTCTGGGTGAGATAAATATATCCATTTATAAGAAGTACTTTGTAAACCATAAAAATACTATAGAACCACAACTCATTAAATCTAAATAGGAATGATAAGAAAATATAAATTATTGGGAAAAACCCACAAACATATCATGGCAGAAATCAAAACCATAACATGTGCAAGAATACCTCATTTATACTAGCAATGTACTTTACATTTAATCATTACAACAGTGGTATCTATCATGGATGGCTACTATATTTCTAGGTTAATAGAAATAGTGAGACCAAGTTTCTTTTTTAAAAAACAATCCAATTTGAAATTTTAGTTTGCTATTTGAGTATTTTGATAACGCTGTGGGCCTAGATTAGAAAAAATTTAAATAATAATTTTTGTTAATAGGCTACAGTAGATATATAGAGCATCATTCTCACATAATAATTACTTAAATGACTAAAATATCCATACCTTTTGACCCAATCTTGAGTAAGTAAGGGGATGCTGAGGTAATGGCTTGCTTGAGCTTAGGAGTTCTCAACAGCAGAAGTGTTAAGGTTAATTGGGTACTGACACTGGTAGGTATCAAGTGGTAGACAATGCAAATCTTATTTATGCCCATTTCACTGAAGGGAAAACCAAGATTTGGGGTCTTGCCCAAAAATCATGCAATAAGTTGGAGTGGCAATATTCAAAGCCAGATCTTCTGATTTCAAACTGAGTATTTTTTTCACTGCACTATCTCTTGGATATATACTTATGAACAGGTTTTTTGGTCACATAGAAATATAGTTAAACCATTATAATCACATGGAATATTTAAATTGATCTACCATTTAACACAAACCATCTTTAATGGCTTCTTCATCATGTCTTTTCAAGTCTAGATCATCTGCATTCATAACTTCATTGGGAACCAAATACAATGCTATAAATGACCTTGACCTTTGATTGTCCCAGTTGAGCAATTGCATCATATTTAATTTTTCCTTCTTCATCTACCTGAATGGCCAATGCATTGGAAATTTTCTTCTTTCTTCCCATATTCAGTGGGTATTGGGCCACATGTATTTCTAGAAAGGCACCTCCATTTCCAGTCTCTGACAGAGGTATCCAATCTTTCCAATACCCATAAGGTAGAGTTTCTCTTCTTGATGAGACCAGTACAGTCTGCCTTGATCTCTTAATAATTATTATGGAATGCCGGACCACATGTTGTGGTGAGAGGCAACAGGACATGTATAACTGATAGCATTCTGGACTTATTATTGGGAAATCTCAACTTCAAAAACTGCTCCTGATATAAATAAGCTGTATGACTATGGACAAATCACTAGGTCTCTGAGTCTTCAACTTCCTCTCATCTGCAAAAAAAACAGAATAATAATATAAATGATCATTGTACCTTTTTTTTATAGTGTTATTATGAAGCCCAAATGAGATAATGTATGTATAGTGCTTTGTGAATTTCAAAATATTGTATAAATGTCTACTATTATTTTATCATTATTATTAGTGCTGAAATCCAGTCATGTCATAATACTAAAGAATCCCAGCACCATGTCTGAAAACTATCTATTTATTATGATAGGGATTACAAGCTCCAAGAAACATTCTGGTATGGATAGATTGGGTTCTTGGTACAATCCAATGATGTATTCTTCTTGGACTTTATTATCTATTCATTTTGTCTCCCTCTTTGTGCTTTTTAATTCAACATATATTTCCAAATTCCCGTGATGGAGGAAAGCTGTGGCCATAAAGTCTGATTGATATGACCCATCTATTTTTAGGGTCTATTTGCACAAACTACTTTGACAGTTGAAGCTCATAAATTATTACCTGTGTAGGAAGTGACACGATAAAGAAGATGTTACACCTGCTGCACTGTGACCGCCAGGCTATTACTAAGAAACTTGGGGTGCAGGAAGCTGCTTCTTTCTTTTGTTACTGCTTAGCCAGAAGATAAATGTTTGAAACGAAGGACCCTAGGCACTCAATAATAAAAATCTTTTAGAGACTAGAGCCTTGCACTAGTTAAAAGAAAGCTGTTCCATTTTTCTGGGGGGAAAAATGGGAGTGCAGTTTCCCAGTGGCAGGCATCAAGCTTTTTTTTTTTTTTTATTTAGACTAAAAAGTTCAAATATTTATTTAAAAAGAAAAAGACAGAAAGTAGACTCATAACAGACGGGTTAGGGGACAGCACATTCTGGAATTAAGGGGTTTATGTGCATGGGGGTGGGAGGGAGGAAAGGGGGTTTTATCTCCTAAAGTATTTGCAGGATTAATAAAAAAAAAATTCTTTCACCCCTGAATCCCCACTGAGCTATTACTGGCTCTCATAACATTGTTTTGGTCAAAACTAATAGTGACTGCAGTGTTTTAATCTCTGAAGAAAAGGAGTCTAGTATTGGAGAGGGAGGCTTAGATCTTAACAGAGGTTTTTCTTAACATACATCACAGAAGAACAAAGCTTTTTTTTTTTAATAGACTTTTAGGTCACATCCAAAAGTAATTATTGGCAGGGAACAAGCTACCGTTTAACAGGAAGCTCTTCCCAGAAGTGCAGTGAGAGGTGAGACCAATTAGAAATAGAGTAACAAGTTTGTTCTGAACACCCATTTCATAATTGAATAAAATGTCCTTTTTCCTTTTTTCTTATGAAAGTAATTTCCTTTAAAAAAAAATAAAGTGAACTGAATTACCTAGGCACAAATGTCACCATATAGGTTGATCAGACATTACCCTGAATTCCAGTCCAAGCAACTTCTAAATTACTTGGGGAATTCATGGAGTTGGGGGTTGACAGCTAGTAGAAACAGAAAGCATACTGCTGTGACTGGTGCAAGCACACTAAAGATTTATTTCTTAATGGATTAGAAATTAAAAACTCCTTGGAAATTCCCTTCAGAAGCCAAACATAAGCAACTGGACTATTAGGGAAAAAGCTTTTCCTTACTAGTTGTAAGAATCTGAAATGGAAGGGGAAATCAAAGTCATTGTAGTTGTGTCAACATGATGCCAAATCAACTGGAAGAACAATTTAGTTAAATAAAATAATTGTTTGCCTATACAATACCAAAAGACCATTGGATTGACTTTTCCTTCAGTTACTTAGGGCACAAACTAAATTTCAGGATATAAGGAATCTTCATTGTACAAATAAGGAGACTGCAGTTCAGAACAAAGTGATTTGACTAACAACACAAAATAAGTGGATAACAGAGCATGACTAAAAGTTCAGGTTATAATTTTTGTGGAAAATGCTCTCCCCCACATGCTTACACCCCTCCCCCCACAGCCAGCCCATCAGACTCCTCATCTGCATGTCCATGGTAAGGGCAATTTTGGATTAGTAATTAGAAAATAAAATAAATAAAAGCATAAAAAAGTTAGGTTAGTCAGTAAACCTTTATTAAATGCCTGTTATGTACCAAACACTATAGTTATTACAGGGAATACAAAGAAATGGAAAAGATCTGTCTGCATCATTAAGGAGCTCACAATCTAACTTGCAAACAACTATATACACTCAAGCTATAGTTAGGATAAATAGGAATGATCAATAAAGGGAAGATACTAAAATTAAGAGAGATTGAGAAAAGTTTCCGATATAATGTAGGGTTTTAGCTGAGACTCAGCTAGGAGGCTTAGAGCTAGAAGTGACCTTAGACATCATCTAGTCCAAATTGCTCATTTTACAAAAAACAAGGTTCAAAGTGCTCAAGTAAGTATTTCACCCAAGACTACATGATTAGAATCAACATTCCAACACAGGTTCTTTGACATTACATCCCAGATTTTTTTTTAATATACTACTCTGGCTCTCCTTTAGATAATCAGAGGAGATTGCTGATGTAATTCTAGTTCTGATTTAGAAGTTCTGTATTATAGTAAAAAGCACTAACTCTAAAGACAGGAGAACTAGATTCAAATCCTGGCTCTTCTGCTTCCTATCTATGTAGCTATAGCCAGTAAATTAACTTTTTTAGGCTTCAATTTTCTCATATATAGTAAGGGAATTAGAATAAATGACATCTAATATCTCTTTCAGCTCTAAACATATGATTTCTCCACTTCTTAGGATAATAAGATAGTAGACATCAACAGCCTCATTTTACAGACAGGGTAATTGAAGACCAATGGGGAGAAGTAACTTGTGCAGTCGTACAGAAAGGGATGGTTTAGGATACAATTTTACTATTCTCTATGAGTGTGATTTTAGAGAATAGTACTGTACTCATATCCCCCACAAGAGTAGCATCTCAAAACAAACCAACAAAAACAGTGCTTAGCACAATGTCAGGCATTATGTAAATATTAATAAATTCTTACTGAATGAATGACTGACATGGAACAAACAGTCCAGTGAAGCAATACTTTGATGTTGCCAAATTGTGGTGGATGAACTAAATCTTAAAATTAATGCAGTAAGCATATGAAAAATGTATGACCTTGTCAAGGAAAAGGGCCAACTTTCTTGATAAGAAGGAAATTGTAGGGTATGGTGCAGGATGTAGAAAATGAAAGGGGAAAAGATTTCTCTCTGCGACTGATCTTACTTTTTTCTCTAAAATATACAATATGGTTCTTTGCTGAGAGACTATGGGGAGGTAGCTATGGGAGGTTTGCAAAGAAAACAAAGGGTTTAAAATAGTCACTTTGGAGAGTAGGATAGAGAATCAGTTAAGTAGTATAATTACCTTGCTGCAGTGAGGGCTCAGCTGAGATTAGGTAACATTTGACAATTCTGTTCAGCAGTATATGAGTAGGAGCAAAGGAGACAGATGGTGAGAGTCATCCAGGTTGGTGTTTGGCAAAGCATGAATGAAAACATCAATGTCAAAGGATTGCAGAGAAGATTATTCCCTTGTTGTCATTGTCATAGTCAAATCACTCTGAAAAGAATTAGTGATGCTGCCATGTATTCTGTATTTTGCATGTCACAGACCCCATGACCATACTTATTTATAAGGTCAGAGGGGCTTGGGGTTGGGGGCATCTTGTTCCTTTTCCATTGTTCTTTAACAAAGTTTAACTTTTTTCCCCTAAAAACAAGTAGAGTGCTCAAAGAAAAAGCAGTATGCAAAACACATTCTCATTTGTCTTATAAGTAATCAGCTAAATTTGGATGAAGACATTTGAGAAAAGTCTTAAGGCACCATCTCATTTGTAATTCAGCAGCACTGACTCCTGTTACAAAATCAATATAGATTCTTAACCGAATGTTCTTGATTACTTTTCAAAGAAAAATAGTTGGTTTTGTGGGTTATCCTAAGCAGTATGATATGTGTGTACTAGTTAAGTTTTTTTCAATATCAGAATCCATTCAAGGTTACTAGATATAAATAATACATATTTGCATGTATGTGACAAAGATAAGATTCTTATCACATTTTGAGAAAAGCAATATATTTTCCCAGAAAACATCCTTTAAGAGCAAATTACTTATAATGACAAACTTATGAATTCACTGACTTCTTCAAATAATCTCTCTACTGTTCACTTCTCTTTCCTGCTCCTAGTTCAATGTACAGAAAAGTCTCAGATGCCACACAATTAACCATACGATTTGATCAGTATAAATAGATGAAGCATGAAGGCCTTCTAAAATAAAACCTTCCACTTAATGTGAAGCATGAATCTGTGATTTTTCATGACAAATAATTTAGGGATACCTTCTAAATCTGTGATTCCATTGCTGGAGAAAACTCTCACATGAAGAAACCCCCTATACCAACACTGATTGGTACCTTTTCTCTAATTTATAGTCTTAGGAAGTTGCCTAAAGGATTGACAGAGAACAAGTAGCTTCACTCTTATAGCAAATATGTCTTAGAGGTGGGACTAACAAATATAAAGCTAATTCTCTATCCATTCTCTACTCTTTTACAATTTAGGATAGCAGAATATATGTTATGCATAAATGTATATGTTTATATGTATATATGTATATGTACATGTATACACACATATATAGGTATCTATATTACATATAGTATATATAAATATATATGCATGTTATCACATGTATAAATGTCTGTTGACTTAAACAAGATCAAGATTTGGAAAGACTTTCCTCACCAGCTAAAACAAATGGGAACTGACCGACTACAAATACTAGATATGTGTCACAAAAGTGCTTTATTCACAGTGTACTTGTAGTCTCCACAAAGATAAGATCCTCATAATTAGCCTTTCATGTTAGAATAATTGGTGCATCCTACCAAGTGTGCAAAACCATTTCAAGGAAACCTTTTAGATTAGAAGCTTAAGCTGTTCATCTTTTTCTTTTCTTAGAACAAAGAGTCCATTTCTAATTTCCAAATGAATTAGTATAATGGCTAAATTCAGATTGTATTGTTTTAGCTACCTCTTAAAAATTTCTAGGCCCCTGAGGATACCCTGGGAAATCTGGTGACAATTACATATCCTAAGAGTGAAAGAAGTATAGCCTCATGAATAATGAGTTGAACTCAGAATTTGGAAAGGCATAGTAATCTAACCCTCTCTAACACATATTGACCATGTGACCTTAAGGAAATTCTCAGTGCAAAGGAAAGTCTAAGACTAAAACTTGGTAGGAAAGGTATCAATCTGCCATCGGGAGAAGGGGTTCTTCCAATGAAGTGAAATCACAAGACAAATCAGAGATGGATAAGGAGAGAGGGAAAGACAGAGACACACAGAGCAAGAAAAAGACAGAGAAATAATGAGAGGAATAGCTTGGGCTGTGAATATCTTGGTGTGTATCAATTACTTCTTAGTAAGCTTTTATGTTTTCCCAGGACTACCCTAGTGCCTTGAGTAGTGAGTATCTGCTGGCTGGATCAGATTGGATTTTGATTCTCATCCCAAAAGAAATAATTGTCCTTTAGTCTGCTATTTTCCTAATGATTACACTCTTATAGTACAATAAAAGAGTCAAAATGCAATATTTTTGCCTGATTCATTTATTAATATTGCTAGATCCTTTCTGTCTGTGTAAACCTAAGAAAGTGGGATGAAAAGTGAAAAATTCAATATATCAAGAAGTTGTTTTTGACCATGTGAAACATATTAGGGGAAGGAATGTGAAGAAACTTAAGAAACAAGGTGTTTTGTATGAAATTATTTTATATTCATGATTTCCTTGGTATGATCTCTCCCTTCACTGATGAAACTAACCTCCCCACCCATTCTTAACTTCTGCAGGTCTGTCAATATTTTTTGATAAATCCTCAATAGAAAACTTAGCCAGAAGCCTTATTTGATCTCACAGATAGTGATGCAATTCTTAGCTCATTTCTGTCTATTGAATTCTCCAAGTCTTTCTTACAACCTAAATAACTAACCTCATCTAGTCAAACATAGTCTCTGTTGTGGCTTTCTTCTCATTTGATGCTTTAATACCATGAAAACCAAGATAAAATCTATACAAAGGAGGTATCCTTCTGAATAAATGGAAAAAATCTTTTTTTTTTCACTGTGGCTTCATTCTACTCAGTGTTTTAAAAAGCTAAACTTATTCTGTTTACATTTAAATGTCACAGATAATTAGAAACCAATTAAAAACAACTTGATAGTTAAAGACAAAAGACAAAGCAAGAAAAATTGTAGTTTTTGTATAAAAGAAACCCACTAAAAATAAGACAATAAATAACAGGAAAATATTTTGCTTCAGCTCAGAAAATAAGATTTCAACTTTATTGTGTCTGTAGACATAACCACAAAAGACAGAATTCTATTTAGAATCATTAAATCATGCATTTAGACCAGAAATAGTGGTGCATACCTGTTCTGTCAGGTATTTAGAAGCCAAAGGCTGGCAGATTTTGGAGCTCCAAAGTTCTGTGCTGCAATGAACTAAGCCAGTCATGTGTTTGTGTAAATATAGTGAGATCATAAGATTAGGGGTCCTATCATTTGCCTTGAAGAAGGGCCTAGGTCAGAAATGAATCAGGTAAGCATTCAAGTCGGAGTGGAACTTGGCCCCTAAGTAGCCCCTGAACTTGTAACCTTTGTAAGTAGACTTTGAAAAAAATACATTTTAATAAAAGTTTAGAAACATATCATAGAATTCAGAGCTTTCAGAGATTTCAAGAGATTTCAGAGGTCATCCCAAGTCAACAACTTTATTATATAATAAGGGAACTGAGACCCTGAGAAGTTGTCTTTTGCCCAAAAAATCAACAGCAGAGCCAGAATTTAACTCAGATTTTCCAATTTCCATTCCAATTTTCTAGTATATCATGTTACATAGTTGTTATTTTATTTTCATTTTTTAAACTCTAGGACTAAAAACAAGTTTTCATATTGGGGTAATATTTATTATTTATACCTCTCTCATCAGTCAACAAACACTTTTTAAGAATCTAATTATGTGCTAGACACTGTACTGGATATTATGGTTTCCTTTGAGAATGAAGGACAAACAACAACCTCTGTGAGTAGTGGTAGGAGAAGTGCTCCACTGGGGATCCAATTGGAACTAATCAGTTGGGCAACAGCGCTTTTATTTCTTTTTTTTTTCCTTCTTTTCTTTCCCTTCCTTCAATCCACTAAGAGTTTCCCTTCCTTCAATCCACCCCCCCTTAGCTACGGGGTGATCTTTTTAAAGGAATATAAATTTTGATTGCTGAAATCTCACAAGATATCTTGGAATTTACTGGCTAGATTTCTTTCTTAAGGATCATGTTTAAAATCCAATTCACTCTGACTGTCATTGACTGGTCAACAATAGGTTGCAGGTAAAGCCCCAATTGGTCATTGTTTGGGCCCTGATTGGCTCAGAGTAAATGTATAAAAAGAAGAAATTGTAAATATCCAGCAGAGAAAAGGCACTAACATTAAGGAGGATGGGAATGGTTTCCTATGTAAGGTGGGATTTTAGCTGAAAATTAAAGAAAGTCAGGGAAGCCAAAATGTGGAGATGAGAAGAAAAAATGTTTCAGACATGGGGGAATCTTTTCATTCAAATGTTATTCTCTAAGAACTTTATGGTCTACAAAATGAAGATTTCATTAGCCTAGTATTAAAGGTCTCTCTAAATCAGACTCTAATCTATATTTCCAGCCATATCTCAATTATTCCCTCATCTGTATTTCATATTTCAACCAAATTGCTCTTATCTCCTGAATAATAACTCTGGATTTGGAGTCTGAAGATTTAAATTCTGTCCAAAACTCTGTTTACTTACTTCCTTAAAACTAATGTACAAGTCTCTCTAAGTCTCAATTTCATCTTCAAAATAAAAAAAAAAGAGTTGGACCAAATTATCTCTGAGGTCCCTTCCAATTTTAAAGCCTATAGGCTCAAGTCCTACCATTTCTAGCTTCTGAACTTCTACTTAAGCTGTACCCTATACTCATAATGCCTGCCCTCTTTTTTTTTCCCCACATGAGCTTACTGACATTGCACCATTTTTTCAAGGTCCAGTTTAAATGTCACATTCTTCATGAAGTTATCCTTCATCCTCACATGCAGCTGGAAATGTTCCTTCCCCGATGCAATTTCATAGTGTTTTATTCTGCTCTTCTATACTTGTGTATTCTTAGGATCCATTAGATTCTTAGGATCCATTGAAGGATCCATTGAAGGATCATTGAAGGATCATTGCAGGATCATTGAAGGGAAGCATTTTTGTATTATTTGCTTTCTGTTTTCTGCAGAACCCAGAACCATGATAGATGCTTAATTTGTTGAATGACTGAAAGAATGTTTCCCCCATAGGAACCTATTAATTTTCTTTCTAAAAGACTAAAAGTCTAATATGTATTTCCCTTGAGCAAATGCTCAGTGCCTAACAGCAGAGATCACGTTACATCTTCTAATAGACATATACAGATAGTTTTCTTTTCTTCCTTTGAAAAGACCTTAAAATGGCACTCAGAAGATCCCATTTATAAATTCTAAGGTCCATTTAAGCTAACTTTTGATCTGAATACAGATGACCATCCAAATTAGCAAAAGTGGAACTTACAACATACAGGATGAAAATAATTTCTGCCATTAAGAGAAAAATATTTTAAGTACATACTACTTTAAGTCCATTGAATCCAAGAAAGATCTAGGTATAGGAAAAAAGTAAATTATAAAGCTTTTATTTGTCAGAGTTGTGTCAATAAGACATCTAAATACAAATTCATCTAGTCTGAAATGATTTCAAGTAAGAGATTGCTGCCTATATATTTATTTCTTTTGGCAACAATTTTATTCTTTCAACTAAATGTACAAAAAAAGGTCTATAATATCACAATTATGAAATGATATCAAAATTGTTAAAACAGATACTTAAGGAAATTATATCTTAAGTGGTTAAAATCAAAGTAGAATTCCATTGTAGCACTGCTATCATGGTACAAGGATAAAACTCATATGGTAGACTTTGAATTATAGCAATGTGACCCAGGGGAAAAAAGTTGTCAATTTGAAACCAGAGAACCTAGGTCCAAATTCTGATTCTTTTCTTTACTACCTGTGGTCCTTTGAAGAAGTCATTTAATTCTTTTGGCACTGATTTCTCCATCTAGGAATTGAGAATTGAATTAAATCTTCAAGGACTCTTCTAGATCTAAATCTATAAAATGCATTGTTCATCTAATATAACTATCTATATAAGGGACATGACTTATACCATAATGTAAACCAAAGGAGAGAAACTTTGAGACTGGGACCAAATTTGACCCTGAATTTTATTTTTTTGGACCCTAGAAGTAATATTGCTTTAGTAATTGATGCTATCATTATCCAATTCATTAGTGAATGAGGTCTACAGAAATCTATCTATAAGTTAGTCAACATTTTAAAAAGTTAAATAATATGTGATAATACCTTAAGTCCATTGACCAAATGAACATTAGGCTACTCTACAGCTAATGCCTCAAAAACTATTTTATCTCTGTTTAACTATTTATCTCTCTATCTTTATCTGTCTCTCTCTCTCTCTCTCTCTCTCTCTGTCTCTCTTAGTCTCTATCACTGTCTATCTTTATTTCTTTATGTCTGTCTCTTTGTTTTTGTCTCTCTATTTCTTCGCGTGTGTTTCTCTTTCTGTCTCTCTCTCTTTATGTGTTTTGCTCTCTCTGTATCCTTCATATTTTCATTCATATCTCACCTTCCTACAACTCCACTTTTACTTTTATTCTCTTCTCTGTTGTTTCTATCCCTCCCCAATTAAATGAATAGAAATGAAATATAATGTAATTTTCAATAGCTGTCATTCTCATTAAATAAAAGTTTTGGATACAACACAGCTAATTTTAAAAACCAGCTGAGCTGAACACATTTTATTTCTCTGCAGAAAGAGATGGGAAAGCTAAATGATGTGGCTTTCTGCATTTGGTCTACAATTGTTGTTACTGTTGATGTTTTAAGGGGTAGTGAAGAAGGAAGTACGAAATAGCTCTCAATAGGAAAAAAAAACCTTTTCACAACTGATGCCACAAAACTACGCTTTATTTCTTTATTATGCAAACATTCATAACAAGATTTATCATACTGGCAAATACACAGATGATACAATATGTATCTGGGTATCCCTAAGAAAAGTAATGTTCCTTGTTTATGTTTTTCACTGGTAATATCAGTCAATAAAAGAATTCCTTTCCTACTGGAGAGGCCATGCTAAGATTAGTTAGTTCATTTATTTAGAGGGCAGGGCTCATTATGTCTGAAAAAATAAATTAAAAAAAAAACAAACATTATTTTTCTTCCTTACCATTCCATTCCTACATGGGCAATTAATTCCACTCTGGTCTACATCCTGAAATATGTAAGTAATACATAGTGATAATAAATAAGACTATGTGTTTGGGTCAATGCAAATTTAACAGTCCTAGTCTCAGAAAAACTACTCAAAATCTACTCTATTGATTGTGGACAAGGACCAAGAGAAGCATAAGCTGTTAACCTCAGAGGGCCTTAGAAGTTATCAAGTTTGGCCCATTTTTAAAAAATGATAGCTGGCAAGGATGTGGTGCTTTAAGGTTTACAAAGCACTTCATATTCTAGGAAGCAGTTGCTATTATTATTCCTTTTTTACAGATGAGGAAACTGAGGTCCAGAGAGAGTAAATAACTCACCTAGGAACACACAGTAAGTCCCTGATTCTAAGACCCACTTTTTATTCACCACTTCATTTAATTGATCAGATAAGAACACTGTAGTCCAGGGTGAGATCATTTAACTTGTACAAGATTACAAGATGAGTTAGTGGCAGAGACAGATCTAAAAGTCAGAAAGTCATCCTGTTCCTATACAAAGTCATCGGCACAATAAAAGCCTAATAACATCAGATTTTATCGCAACTTTCAAGAACACTTCAAACATGTTGACTCCGATTCCCAACAACTTTTGCTCCACCAAATCTCTGTTAAAAATCTGTCCCTAACTCTCTTGCTGGTGTTAATAGACAGTTATACATACTAAATCCCAAGAGTATGCTCTTCTGCCTAAGAAACTTGAGGGAAAAGAACAATATGAAAGTCTTCCCATTCTGAACAACATCTAGACATTCAGAACCAAGAGTTGTTTATTTTTAATCTTAAAAGAAAAAACGAAGCCACTAATACCTTTGGAATATCTTCACCAGGAATTTTTAGGCAGAGAAATAAATAGGGCCAAGAGCTAACTGCAGGTAGCTAGCAGTGAGAGAGGTTCTTTCCTAGCCTAGCTAGTACTGGCAAACTGCGGCAGTTTAAAACCTCAAGTCCATGGGCAGCTAGATGGTGTAATTGGGTAGAGAACCAAGACTGGAATCAGGAGAGCCTGAGTTCAAATCTAGCCTTAGACACTTAAAAGCTAAGCTATATATTTCTACTCCTATCCAAGGATAGAAGGAAGAACCAAGAATTTCACCAAAGGAACCCTTCTCAAATTATTGTGGGTTTGGGTTAGTTGCTTCTGATATCAGTGATGGAGCAACTCAAATTCAGCTTTTGAAAGAACTGGGGCAGGGGAGAAACAATTATATAATAAGTTTAACTTTGAGAATGAAATTGAGTATTCAGAAGTGGGATTTTGGATTTTTTTAGCATTGTTTAAGCAGAACTATATGACATAGCTAATTCTTAAAATTCATTGAGTTCTTTGAATGATGTACAAAATCCATAAAAGAGTGGCCCTCTGTCACACCTTCTAATAATTCAAATGAAATCAATGTCTTTAAATTCTTTAGTTCTAAGATAAAAGAAACATTTTACTATTATCTTTCAGTAGCTGATTTTTAACATCTACTTTTTAAAAAAAATATCCTAATATTATAAGATTTTTGTAGGAACCATTTTAGCTCTTTAATAATTCTATAGTAAGTTTAGTTTAATAAACAATTTCCTCAAGCTGGAGGGGGCAGGACAGAACTTAGAATGCTCAGATTCCAATGTAGCAAAGTAGGGAAGGTCCTATGTGTGTTCATTGTTTAGATCCTGCCCCTTCCTCCATTACTCCCTTCATAGCTACCAGTCAGCTTGGAAGTCTTTCTCATTGTCTAATGAGTGTCTAATAGGCAGCCTGACATCTCCTAGATGCCTTTCACCCTCCTTCCCTTTAAGTGACCTAATGGTATTCTGAATGCTAGTCCTTAGTGGAAGGAAGCAACTTGGGTATTGATATATTCCCCTTCACCTCCCTTTACAAATCTGCACTTGAAAACAGGCATCAATCCATTCCTCTCAACCCTCAAAAGAAGTCTTTAAAAACCTTTAAAATTTTAACCAATTGACCACACCCAGTACAGACACTAGTTTTTAACTTAAACCCTGAAGATGAATGCAAGCCAAAGGGGAAAAAAAGGAAGGAAGGAAGGGAGGGAGGCAAGAAAGGGGGAAGGAAAGGGAGGGGGGAGGGAAAAGGGAGGGAAAGAAAAAAAGGAAGGAAGGAAGGAAGGAAAGAAGGAAGGAAGGAAGGAAGGAAGGAAGGAAGGAAGGAAGGAAGGAAGGAAGGAAGGAAGGAAGGAAGGAAAGAAGGAAGAGAAAAAGGGAGGGAGGAAGGGAAGGAAGGAAAGGAAAAGAAAGAAGAGAAACAAAGAAAGAACATAAGTTAAAGTAAAAATTAAAACAAAATTCAAGTCCAAATCTATTTGCTAAAGAGAAGCAGAGAAGCCTCTGCCTGGGTTCCCTATTTTGATTGGCCATTTGAAATTAATTCCTGTCCCATTAGATCTGGGTCCTATACCCATACCATACATTGATATAATTTAGGTTATCGTTGTAAAGAAAATATTGAGCACTTACATTCTCCCTTTTCTCTTCCTTCTTATATTCTCTTTGCCCTTTCTCCTCCCACCCACCCCCTCCCCCTTTTCTTTTTTCCTCTGGATATGCAGTGACCATCTAGCATGTAATTGAAAAAGGAAAAGGACTGCTTGTTTGCCGCCTGATCTAGGAATGATTAAAGGTAGGAGTTTTTCAGACATTAGTGACAGAAAGAGTATAGTTAAAGCTGCTTTAAAAGGGGAGAGGCCTCATAAAGAGCCAGTACTCAAACCACTATTAAAAGCATCACGCTTGTTAAAACCTGTAAAAAGGCAGGAAATCAGGGAGTGAAATGTAGCTTCTTCACCAATTACCGAGGGGAGCATACACCTTAAAGCACTCTTTGAATTGTGTCATACCAGCCTCCCTCTCCCTTCTCCTTTCCTCTCTTCTCCCGCCCTCCCCCCTCCCTCTCTCTCTTCTCTGCTTGTGCCAGGCCATTCATTGGATACATTAGTGATGAGAGAGGGAGAAGGGAGGGAGAGACACACACAGACAGAGCTGGGGGGGAGGGGGTGAAGGTTTACAATGCGACACCAAGTTCACTTCTCCTTGTTATTTGCGACCCATTTAGAGCTGAATGACTATGTTCAGAGACAGCTCTAAATGACTCCCTCCACCTCTTCACTGGGCCACTTGTTTTTGTCATTTTTTTTATCCTGAAGAAATAATTGATAAACCGAGCCAGCGCCCACCTTAAAGGCGCCCTGCTCGCGTGCAGGGCTAGCCACCTGGTTAAAATTCCTCCTCTTTCTTTTCTCCATCTCCCTAGATCTATTTTGCTCTCTGCTGTTTAAACAATACTTCATCAAATGCAGCCCGAAGCAAATAAGCACAGTAGAGTAAATAAAAAAAAAAAAAAGTAAAAAAAAAAATCACAGGCTGGAGGGTAAGTACTTTTATTCCTGTTCTTTCATTGCCTGGGGAATTATTATTCCATCGCGGGTTTCCGGAGGGAGGGGGGAAAGGAGACGCATGTTATTCACAGAATGGATTGCTCCTCTCACCGCTTTTCACTCCTTTGGGCTCTCAAGAGTCCACTGATTACAACAAAGTGTGGCCATCTATTCCGTCTTATTGACAAAGGTCCTTAATTACCGCCGCAGCAGTAATACCTGCTATTAAATTCTGCTAAACAGAGGCCGCAAATTAGCTGTGGATCTCAGTAACCTTTTGTGTGTAATTACGGGAGTGGGATTGACGGGAGGGAGAGAGGATGGGGGTGGATGGGGGGAGGGCCTCAGGGCGGGCGAGAGGGAGGGAGGCTGGATAACTGACCCCAGCCAGAGCAGTGGGGAAACCTTTGTTTATCACCTGCGGTGGGGGGCCAGAATGTGAAATTAAAAGCTCTCCATCAGTGGAAGGCCTTCGCCAGTCCCAGCTAAGGCAACGGGGCCAAAGTGAGCTGGGTTCTCCTGGTGTTTATGCCCATCTGGAGCTCAGTGATTTAAACCTGCAGCTGATTAACCTGAAGGGTGAGAGTAATTCTGTACATAAGTAATGCAAAGTCTAAAATGGCAAAAAACTTGGACCACATTTTTTAAAGGTCTTCTATATTTCATGAAGGCCTTTAACTTGCATTTAAGAGCCTGTTTAATGCAATTGCAAGCTATAAACACCTGTCACTTAAAAAAAAAAGTATGAACTTTTAACATTTCTACTAATAGAACTCTAAACTGATGGAGATGAAAGAGAAATCAAGTGTGTGTATGTATGTGTATGTGTGAAAATATATATATTCAGAGAGAGAGAGAGTATATATAGTATTCTAGAGTCTGGTCAATTTCTTAAATCCCATCATCTTGACTACTTATTGTTTCTATCGAAATCATTTATTTGGAGGTAAATTTCACTCAGGCAGATTCAACTTTGCCTTCCACAATGATGGACTGAGTTCACTACCATAAATGTACACTTAACAATGAGTGCTCAGAATGCACTGGACTTGTGCACAAAATGCTTATTATCAAGATGATTTTCTTTCATTAAGATTTTAATTACTTTGGAAGAGGGAACTATTAAAATTCATGGAGTTCTGGTCACAATCTGACCAGCCTAGAGGAGCCTACTTCTAAGATTTATTCAAAAAGCAAATAACTGAGGGCAACTTCAGTAATTCCACATCCTGAAAGGACAAATATGTCTAGCTTTCCCTTATATATGACATTTATGGTTAGCGGCAAAAAAAATTTTTTTTAAATTGAATAAATTGTGGTATGTTAATACAATTGAATGTTAGAACACTATTAGAATATTAGAACACTGAATATCAAAAGTTTGTTTAAAAAAATTTTGGGGAAAACTTAAATAAACTGATGCAGAGCAAAGTAAGTCAATCAAGGAGAATAATTTACAGAATGACAATAACATTAAGGAAAGCATCCTTGAAAGACATCAGAATTTTGATCAATGCAGGATTCAATCTTGACTTCAGAAGATTAAAGGTAAGGCATATCTCCCTCCTTTTTAGAGGCAGACAGTGGACTGATATAGATATAAAATGAAGTATGTATATTGTCATTAGTGAAAGCATTGTAAAGAAACTTGTAAATAAACTGTTTTTTTAAATGCAGTGTTCGATCTATGCTTGACTTCCATTCCACCCCATTCCTTGTTGAAACTACCCAATCAAAAGTCTGGACTACAGTTCATAGGTCCTTAGAATTCCAATGCTGCAGGAGACTTAATGGGCATTTATTTCTCCAAACTTTCATTTTACATATGAATAAACTCAATACAAATGAAGTAAATTGACTTGCTTGTGGATATAGAATCACATAATATTAGAAATGGAGGAGAAATTTGGAGTCCAGCATCACCCAAAGAATTAATCCCTTCTCAGATACTTCTGACAAGGGGTCATAAAGACTGAGCATGTCCAGTGATGGCAAACTCCTTTGGTAGGCCTTTCAATTTCAAATAGCTTTAATTATCAGGAAGTTGTCCCTTACCTTCCTCTCCTAAAGAAAAGAACCAAAACTTGCCTTCCTATAATTCCCAACCATTGATCCTATTTCTGCCTTCCATTAAAATTTCAATTCCAATCCTTCTACTCTGCAACCGTTTAAATACTTGAAGATACCAATCACACCACCCCCTTAACCTTCTCTTCTCTAGTTCTTTAGATATCAAATGACATGGTTTCAGTTCCCCTGACCATCACATCACCCTTCATCTGGTTTGATTCCAGCTTGTCAGTGTCTCCCCTACAAGGGGTAATCCATATCTAAATATAGTACCTCAAGCTAATTGCTCAGAACTTGAACCCAAATCTCTCAGTTTGCAATCTTTTACAATTCTTTTTCCCTGTACAACAAAACCTAAATTTTCTCTACAAAATGAAAGTTAACTCACTCTAATCATCCTGAATGTACTATTTATCTGCTAATTCAATTCAACAAGCATCTATCAAGGCACTGTTCTAGGCACTAGGGACGTAAAGACAAAATAGTACCTTCAAGGAATTTACATTTTACTTCATAATAATTCACATTTCTAAGTTTACAAAGTGCCAGAGTTACAAGATTGCATAAGTATGAGTAACTTATGTAAACACTGGCCAGAAGGAAATCCAAAAATTAGGAAGTTCTAGTACAAGGAAATGAAATCATGAATTCTGGCTGTGGGTCCAAGACTCTTTTCACTCCACCATGTTCCTGATCATTATATAACTTTTACAAAGCTGGTGCTATCATGCTTAAATTTAAAGAAATATCAACTAAGCCAATTTCTCCAGAATTGGAAATGGATTAGAGCTTTTACTCCTTCTCTTGGTACCAACATCACACATATGAGCTACTACAGTGCAGCTAGCATAGTAGTCAAGCAGACCTGGGTTCAAATTCCGATTCCAGTTTTTTATTATCTATGTAATGCTAGTTGATTTGACATCGTTCCTTCCCCAGCTTTTGTTTTCTTATCTATAAAATGGGCATAATAATGGTACTTACTTCAAAAAGTAAAGGCACCTACTTCAAAGAATCATTGTAAGAAGCTCATATGACTTCATTTATGTAAAGCACTTTGTAACCCTATAAGGAATGTATAAATGTCCGCTATTGTTGTTGTAAATAACTACTCTGGTCAAAGATATGGCTAAACAGCTTATATGGGAATTAGACTTACAAGTTTAACCTCATTAATTCCACAAAACTACAGAGATAGAAAAGGCCAGTTCTCTCTTCTTTATTACCATCTTGAAAGTATCAACAAAACCTTTTCCCTCACTATAGAAACCATGCTTCTATGGTTAGGCTTCCAAATCCCATTGTTTCCAGTTCACCTATTACCTGGCTTTTCATGTTCAAGGAAGGAAGTACACAAGTCCAATAAAGCAATTGGTAAAATTAAGCACTTGGTTTACAAAGCAAAATGCAAACAGTACAAAGGATCTTTAACACAGCCATACTTTCTGCACTTCTCAGTAGCAGGACTAGCTCTCTCATTAAGGATGTTCTGGCCTAACTCCATGTCTAGCAGAGCATAGCTTTAGAAATACCTTGGATTTTAGCAGGGAAAAACAAAACACTATATTAGATCATGCCCTGTTATTTCCACCATCTTTGAAAGAAAAAGTGGATTCCAGATCCCCCCTTAGAACTATTAGGTAGAGGTTGATTACTTCGTTAATAAGGCAACTAGAAATTTGAAAGGAAATTAAACAGTATTGACTAATGGATTTTCCTAATTATCCCATTAGGGCTAATCCTGCTTCCTCCTATCTGTATGATCTATTTCTCCCAGAGGCCTGTGCTGCTCTGGCTGTTTGGTAGGGTGCACAGAGCTGGAATTTTGGTTGAAGGCCAAAAGGATGCTTTGGCAATTGATCTCTCCTTTCAGGCCTAGGTTTCAGAGTTTTACATAAAACGTGTTCAAGTTATCATTCATCTTCTCATAACTGGGTGTCTCATTTTATGCAGCAGGTTTGATATCAAAATCTTTTGAGCATTTTAGTGGTGGAATAAACTACAGATGAAATGGATGATCATTGATCAAGCTGAACAAACAGTTGGATATTACCTATAAAGGAGTACCATTGTGAAATAAATAGGAAATTATGATTACAAGAAATTCAGAGAAACACAGGAAATTTTATATGAAATGTTGCAGAGAGAAGTAAGTAGAACCAAGAGGTCATTATATTATTAGTGACTCCAATAATGTAAATGAAAATTATCCTAAAGAGAAGCTGAAGACTGAATAATAATAATGATAATTTGGATCTGTCTTCTTCCTCTAAGCAGAAAGGTGGTAGTTTGCAGTTATAAAATGTTAAATACATTGTCTAAAGCAGTAACCCTGTTACTTGATTTTACTTATTTTTGGTGTGGATAGAGTGCTAAATCTAGAAATAGCTGTGATGTGAAAATAAGAAGGCACGAGTAAGACATTTTTTGTGATAGAAAGTGAATTATAAAGAATGCACTTGTCATAAGAATAAAGATGAGAAGGAAGTTACCTCTCTGCTCCTTTTCTGAGATCAGGATCCATTGATATAGACATCATAATAGCACATATTTTCTCAGTGTTTTGATTGGCTACTGAATTTTATTATTTTTTCTTTCCCTAGCATTTAGTACAGTGTCTGACACATAGCAAGCACTTAATAAATGCTTGGTGACTGACTGTTGACTGACTTCCTAACATACCCAGGTCATCTATTTAAATAAATAAATTTGGAATTTTCACGTACTTAAAGCAGGGCATACCTGTATGTAAACAAAATTTTGAATTCTGATCACTCAATCTGTAATAAATGATAACATTTAGAAGAAAGGTGGGATATAAATTCTAAGTCTTTGAAGTCCAGTGTAATAAATTGAAAGATTTGGAGCTCAGATCTCTTATCTCTCCTAGTTAAAAATTATGACTTTGGATGAAGAAAGAAATGAATGACTAAATATATAAACAGAGTCAAAGAATGGGGTTTGGTTTTCTGAAAAATGGCTCATGATAACAAAAAGATGGGTTCCTAACAATGGATAGAAGGAATTTCACCAAGATTAAGTATAGTAGGATACTCACCAATAGTAGGTTATCCACCAGCTTGATGAATCAAGAAGGTTTGCAATGAAATGTGCAGAGAAGTTTGGAAATAGCCATATGCAAATATAAGATTATCTATTAGGTGTTATACATAGAGGCATATAACAATGGAGGTAGGATCCAATTATTCTCATTAAGAAACAGGAAAGAATCAGGAATAAAACGTGGTTTCAGATCTTTAGTAATAATGTGCATAGAATACCATGCAGGTAATAAAAAGAATCTGAAATTTTAACATTAGAAGATAAATAAGATCTCATTAGGATCACTAATAGAATGGGACTTACAAATGAAATATGGTGATAAAAAAGTTTATCTTCTCTTAAAAAATTTTTTTGGATGGAGGACATAGATGATAAAACTACATTTTTTAAAAGTTTGCACCTGCATAGAAATCTTTGGTAGAAGCAAGTAAGGGAAAAAGGAATAGGAACATAGAATAGATGGTATGATCTAAGTATAATATAGACAGAGTGCTCTGATAAGTATTTAACAAGTTCTTCAGGAGCTAAAATATATTACCTAACATGCTTGTATTTTTTTAATCTAAATTTTAATCTGAATTTCTAACATTCTCTATCACTTTCTTATGCCTAGAAAAATAAACGAAACAATAAATCAATCTCTCATTATAGCATTTGACAATATGCCAATTTTAACTTTTGTGAGCTGGTTCAAGCTGATTCCATCACACCTGTAAATACTGAGCACCTAATTACATGAAGGATATGAATGATGCTTTCCAAATGTAGATTACATGACTAACAAATAGGCAAAATACAGTAGTAATTCAGAGCTCTCCAGATATCTGTTAGGATATTTCATTCTGCTTAAATCATGGCATATAACAAATTTTGGATTTGTTTTGAGTAATATTTTTCTCTCTCAGCAGAAGAAGCAGCAAGAGAGACTCATATTTTGAATTCAATTCTAACTTAAAAGAACTGATTAATAATGAACAGAACTTTGGAAGAAAGTAATCAAGTCATTTTTGACATCCCAAAATTATCCTTATTATTTCAAATTATACTTTATTATAATTAAACCAGAACCAAAAATTAGGATTATATATAAAAAATATGAGCCTTTGTTACATATATTTTGCTTTTTAAAACCTACAATAAATTCAACATGAAATTAATGCTCATTTGATAATTACTAGAATTGAAGATCAAGGGAATGACATAAATATATAATGTGTTTTGCTTAGCATATAATAATTTGGCAAAGATCTTGATGATCTTCATAGGTGTAAGATAAAAAAATGTGGCCCGGAAGGTAGTAAAGGCAGTTGTGTTCCTCACTGGTTGATCAAAACCCAGAGCATATTAAAGAATTAGTGTCAAAGTGGAAGGTCTGTTGTGTAGTGCCATGGAGGTTCCTTGTCCTATTCATTTTATTTAAATCAGTAACTAAAAGGAGACAGAAAAGAAATGTAATCAAATTTGCAATTAACAAAAAATTATTAATGTCAATAAACTAGAGTAGCTGAAATGCAAAAAGCACAATATAAGATTGTATTGTATTGTAAGATTACATTGGGATTGTAGGTGTGTGGAATGGAGGAGAGGTGACATAAGAGAAACACATAAGAAAAAAAATGAAGATTTGATAGAACTAGAAATTTTATGTGGGTGATGTCACAATTTCTTTTATAAAAATCTTAGTATAATTTTAAATTGCGTTAACAGAATAGTGCCCCTATCAAGAGAGGTAGTCATCCTGATATACTTTAAACTGTCCATACAACTGCAATATTATGTCCAGGTAAACAATATTATAATGAAAGTTTACTAAGGATAAGCCTGGTTTGCCTTTGACACCTCCACTTCCTCTTGACCATCCCTATTCTAAATAATTATATTCATCAATCTCTCCATTTCTCCTTTCCCCTACTCATTTTTTCTGCATCCCATTTTCCATAGAAACCTGCTCTCAAGTAACCATCAAAATAGTCCTGGATCTCAATTCAAAAGTCCTCAGTTCTAGCCTCAGGACAGGTAGGTGGCATCATAGTGGATGGAAAATCAGTCCTGGAGTCAGAAGGGCTCATTTTCCTGAGTTTAAATCTGGCCTCAAAAACTTCTTAGCTGAGTGATCCTTGGGCAACCCTATTTGCCTATTTTCTCATTTGTAAAATGATCTGGAGAGGGAAATGGCAAACTATTCTAGTACCATTCCACAAAAATCCCAAATGGGATTATAAAGAGTTAAACATGACTCAACAACAACCACATCAAATCTAGTCTCACATTTTCCAATCTTCAGCTATATGATCATAAGCAAATCATACTCTCTGGGGCTCATTTCCCTTACCTGGAAAAAGAAGGCCTTGAACTAAATGATCTTTATGATCCCTTCTCATTCTAACATTCCATAAATCTATGACATACTAAATATTAGTGTACTTGTTTTTAATCTAAAAACCAAAATGTCTTCAAGTTATCAAAAAATTAAGCTAGGTACCATAGTAGGACATAGGGATATAAAAATAGGAATAAAATATCTTCCTTTAAAGACTTTACTTTCTATTAGAATTTTAGGCACATATAGGCAGATATGTTTAGAAACATAGGCCCTTCTTGGAAAACTATAAATTAAAGATGTTTATTTTACTGTAATCATAAAACAGGCTTTGGTGAGAAAATAAGGATCTTTAAATTGCATCCCAAATTCATTGAAAGAAATCACCATACTTTCTACTGAGGTCACTGTTGAGACAAAATACAGGACTAAAAGAATCACTGATTTAATTCGTACAGAATAATTTTTAAAAGATTGGTGATTCAAATTTAAGGTATATCGGAGGATAAATTCTGGCTTTTTAAGATCAATTGAAGTTAAATGTAGACCTATCTTGCACAAACATGGTGGTCATAAGTTTATAATACTTAACATTCAACATTTAGAGGAGGAAATATACCTTCTAGAATTAAATTAAGTTTAAAATAAGTTTACTCTCACTGTGTTACCCCCCCCCCCCCGCTATGATACTCCTGATTGGGTATATTATTAAGAGAAAAGTAATACAAATTAGATTTATCATCACTATCCCCAGAAATTCCTGTATTGCTGTGTAATTCTAGTTTCAATAGTACATCCCAAAATGATTATAGATATGATTACTTTATCTTTAAGATGAAATAGAAGCTACTGTCTAATGAGTTTGCCTGTCATAACTGAGAGAGACTTGAGAGATAAGGACTAAGAAAAATTTTTCCCAAGTAACTAGGAAGTTAGTATCATCTTTGAGAAAAGACTAAAGAGATACTTCCTAGAATTTAATTTAATGCATGCTGTGTGAAGGACATATTCCAAAGAGAATTATTAAGAGACTTTGTTACCTTGAGAGCTTCATGATCAGATTGTTTCCAAAGTTGAAGAAAAGTTATCAGTTGCAGTTAATGGATAGAGGTGACTGGCTATTATCTTGCTTTCCAGGATACATTACAGAAATATATAGGTAATTTTGTATTGCTTATAATATTGTTAATAAATTGTGTGGACAATCATATCAATGTTTATTTGATGAGACTGTCCATTATCTTGTTTTTCAGGATACATTATGGAAATATTTAGATAACTTTGTATTGCTTGTTATAATGCTAATAAATTGTATGGACAATAATATCAATATTTATTTGATGAGACCAGTTTCTCTGGTTTAATTTTTAAAAGTGGAGTGGGGCTTAGAGCTAAATGATTTATTAATGTGAAAAGTTTGAACATTTCTATTAATTTGAAGAAATATCCCACCTTGATTTCCTTAAAACTCAGGATGAACATTAAAAAGAAAAATTAGCTATTATCAACATGGGGGATAACCACCCTAACTAGGCTAAAACTGAGGGCAGTTATCTTTTAAATCATACTATACATGGAATCTCAGAGATAGAAGGACTTCAGGAGCTACTTTGTCAAACTTCATATTTAATCAAACCTCTATTCTACACCATCCCCAACAAATGGTCATCTTTCTTTTTTTTAATAAACCTTTTTATTTTCATAACATATGCACAAATAATTTTACAATATTGACCCTTACATACCCTTGTGTTTCAGATTTTCTCCTCCTTCCCCCCACCCCCTCCCCTAGATGGCAAGCAATTCAATATGTGTTAAACATATTAAAATATATTTTAAATCTAATATGTATAAACATTTATACAATTCTCTTGCTACACAAGAGATATCATATCCAAAAAAAGATAATAAATAAGTAAGAAAACAAAATGCAAGCAAACAACAATTTAAAAAATGAGAATGTTATACTGTGGTCCACACTCAGTTCCCCCAATCTCTCTCTGGGTGTAGATGACTCTCTTCATCATAAGATCATTGGAACTGGCATCAATCATCTCATTGTTGGAAAGTGTCACATTCATCAGAATTGATCTTCATCTAGTCGTATTGTTTTCATGTATAATGATCTCCTGGTTCTGCTCATTTCACTTAGCATCAGTTCATGTAAGTCTCTCCAAGCCTCTCTGAAGTTATCCTGCTGATCGTTTCTTACAGAACAATAGTATTACATAACATTCATTTACTATAACTTATTCAGCCATTCTCCAATTGATGGGCATCCACTCAGTTTCCAGTATCTTGCCACTACATAAAGGGCTGCCACAAACATGTGGCATCCTTGTACATGTGGGTCCCTTTCCTTCTTTTAAGATCTCTTTGGGATATAAGCCCAGTAGAAACACTTCTGGGTCAAAGGGTATGCACAGTTTGATAGCTTTTTGAACAAAGTTCCAAATTACTCTCCAGAATAGTTGGATCCATTCACAGTTCCACCAACATGTATCAGTGTCCCAGCTTTCCCACATCCCCTCCAGCATTCATTCTTGTCTTTTCCTGTCATCTTAGCCAATCTGAGAGGTGTGTAATGATATCTCAGAATTGTCTTAATTTGCATTTCTTTAATAAATGATGATTTAGAGCATTTTCTTATATGATTAGAAATAGTTTTAATTTCTTGATCTGAAAATTGTCTGTTCATATCCTTTGAAAATGGTAGTTTTTCTTTTAAGACCTTTAGTGAAGAGTCCATCACTATCCTTTGGAATTGTACTAATTTTAGGGAATTTTTCCTTATATCAATTTTAAATTTACCTCTTTTTCTGGGACCACACATATGTTCAATCTCTTTTCCATTCTGCTATCATTTCTAATATTTGTAGAAAGCTTTTAGGTCCCCTCAAAGTCTCTAGGCTAAATAACCAACCATAAAGCAGTTTTCACATGACATATCTTCAGGCTCTTCACTATCCTGACTAATATATATTATGAATGTCTATCAGCTTTTCACTATCCTTTAAATGCAGTGATGGAAATAGACTACAATTCTCCATATGTGATCTGATGTGAGAGAACTCTTCCCTAGTCCTGAGTAATATGCTTCTTTTAAAGCTGTCTAAGATCCCATTAAATTTTGTTTGTTTGTTGTTTTGAGCTGCCATTTAACACTATGACCTCATCTTGATTTTCTTTCCTCTAAAAATCCCCAGATCTTCTCATATTGCTGCCTTTTCATGCTTCATGAATCTTATTCTTGTGATACTGATTTTTTAAATTCAAGTATAAGTAAGATTTTACTTTTTTAATCTCTTTAAATTTCATCTTATTAGGCTCAGCTCAACATTCTATTTTAGTGAGATATCTTTGGGTTCTGTCACGAAATATGTTAATTATTCCCCATAAGTTTTTCTCATCAGCAAAATTGATATGCTTGCCATATTCTTTCTTACTATCAGTGATAAAGATATCAAATAGTATAGGCCTAAGTATAGATCCCTGAGGCATTGGTTAGAGACCTCCTTTTAAGATGGTATCAAACCATTGAGTCTGACTAATTAATCATTGCAAATCTAACTAAATGTACTAGCTATCTGCTAGGAATATATGTCTTCATCTTTTCTATAAAAATAGTCTGAAAGACTTTGTTGAACTTTTGGCTAAAATTATAATAACCTACATTATAGTATACACTTTGTGAATGAGCCTAGTTTTTAAAAATAAGAGTGGGGAAGAGTAAAGAGGAAATAAAATTAATCTGACAGAACCTGTTCTTGATGAAGCTATTTCCTTTTCTACATATCCACTGAAGATTTAGTAATATATTCCTAATTCTAATTCTATTATATCTGATTAGCTTGTTTGCCAACAATCAAAGCCAGACTTGTTGATCAATAATATACAAACTCTATTCTCTTTCCTTTTTGGTAACTAAGACAACATTTGCCCTTCTCCAATCCTGTTGTACCTCATATTTCTACACAGTCTTTCAAAGATTCCTTATAATCATATCTGCCATTTTTTTTCAGCATCCTAGGATATAATTCATCAAAGCTGGGTGACTTGAATTCATCATGGTCATCTAGATTTTTCTTTACTATCCCTATTTATTTTGATTATCAGTCCCCTATGTAACTAAGATCGCAAACCAAGACTGAATTTTTTTCATATTTCTGCATATGCAGAAGGAGATTTCTAACTGAAAAAGAGAATTGGGGAGTAAATCCTAAAGAATTCCTGGCACCATGTATGACTCTCTTAAGGAAAGAATGTCTCTCCTCTCCAAAGCTCTCATACCCCTCAAATTGTCAGCCTAACAACAGCATTTGGTCCAGCAAAGAAGATTCCCTTTCTCTATTTGCAGTTTCATGTGAACTGGTGCCAAGCTTGGCTTTAAACTTAGGTAACATCTATTTCTATTTTGTCCATTCCAGTACACAGATCATTCTCCTTAGTGGACAAAAAAAGAAATAATGTAAAAAATTTAGCCTTTTTCTGTCAGTCCATTATCATCTTTCAATCTGCCTTAAACAAAAAATGGATGCTTTTTTATCCTAGTCTTTTCCCCAATAGAGCTAAAAATGAAATAAAACAAAGCTTTTGTGGTGTCTCTAACTTTCTTTCATGAACTTCAGCAAATTTTGAACACTAACACTTCTGACAGTATTCCTGTAGCACAATGCCAAGTTTTGTTATGCATCGTCCTGTTACCAATCCTTACTTTCATTTTCTGTATAAGTATTTTAAAAATCTAAGTTATTTGATGAACTCCTTATGCAACCACAGTGCTCGCCTTAGAGAACTCACTTTTCATCCTCACTGGAATTTTCTCTTTGTCTCTCTAGTACATGATTTAAGATATCCTCACTTATCCTTGGCTAAATTCCCTTTTATTTTAGTCCTTAAGAACCCTTACTATCTCAAAATCTATATTCCATATCAGACTATACTTAATATTGCTTCCCTGCATAAGTACACATTTTAATTTTGTTTTGTTTTATTTTTGTGAAAGTTACTAGTCACTTTGTCTCCTCCCAAAATTCTAGTAACTAACTTGTAAACCTCTTGCAAATGCAGCAAACCTCAAGTAAAAGTTCTACTTTTTTTTTCCACATTTTGAAGAATTATTAAGGCAAGTGGAAAAATCATTATCTATTTTGCTTTGGGGAATGAGTGAATTTCATCAAAATTCTACAAAATAAGTCCCTTCTTTCCTCTATTACCGTAGCTTCATACCAAGATTATGATGAATTTCAGCTATTTCCTCCTTCTGCATTGGTGGTCTATAGTAGTAAGCAAGTCATAAAAGATTAATTGATTGGATTAATGACTAAAAGTTTCATAGAGACTAATATCCTTAGGAATGAAAAAATAACCATAAATAGACATTGTTTGCCTTTCTATTATTAAGAATAACCACCTTTAAGTTTTTTGTAAAAGCAAATGTTCATCACAGTTACCGCCTATATATGCTTTCACTAACTCACTTAGAAAATGTTGTAATATGTTTTATGGCTATGTACAATGCTCATATGTCCATTTCACAATTTGATTCATTCTGATTAAATTGTTGTGCTGTTAATGAATTTTATATTGCCAAGTCATGAGGCAAACAATTCAAACATTAAGAAAAATATAAAATAAAAAGTTCGTTTCTTTGAGCAAAAATAGTAATAATTGCTTTCGGTTAAAAATAAATGGAATTCACTATCCATTTTTCTAAACAAATATGCACTTTTACATACAGTTCATAGATATAAAGTCATATGAGAGCTTACTGAAAAACTAGTACATTTCTCTTATTTTGTAGATGAGAAAACTAGGGTCTCAACATATCTAAGGTTATATAGTATCAGAGGCAGAATTTGAATCCAGGCCCATATAATTTAATCATGACAAGATCCATGAATTCACCAACCCCCTTCCACCAACTACATCACAACTCAGTTAATAAGCACAATGTTATATGTGCCAGTTTGTCTGGACCCAAATTATAAGAAGGGGGGAAGTGTGTAATAAAGCTTGAAAGGTGGGATCTCAACTCTGATTTAGTAGACTGTGAGAATTTATGTTGCCAAACATTTGGACAATAGGTCTATAGATTGGCTTTTCCATCTTGGCAGAATCTGGTGGAGTATTATTGCTTTCAAGACTCAGCCTTCATTCTATATCACAATGCAACATAAGAGGAAGACTTTAGAAGTAACTATAAAATGCTAGATAGTACACAGAAATCTAGTAAGAATTCTTCAAATTTTAGAAGGTTGAAAGCCAATTTAAGAACAGATTGTTCCAGGGAATTCCTGAGACTATACTAAGAACTGGGTCTAGGTTTATTTAATGTAATGTTCATTCTCTAGGTGATCAGGAGGAATATGGTGCTGGAACATCTCACTTACCTGAAGGTCTTGAGTACATTTTTGAACCATGATTCCAGTAGCTAAATAGATCCTTTCAAACAACACATGTATTTCATTTTTATTTTGGTAAGGGGCCAAGTTCACTGCCAATCCCCTGTACAAATGAGAAAATATTTGTGCAATTATGCAAAGTGGGAATTGTTTGGGATATTTTTGTTCTGAAAAACCTTCTCATAAATTCATTATATATGTATATATATACATATATAATGAAATATTTTAATATAATTATATATGTAATGACTGTTGCACTGTATATGGACATATATAGTACATATAAAAGATGGAGGGAGAAAGACAAAGAGACAAAGAAAACATATTAAATTGTAAATAGCTATTTGGCTTTGGGATATTTCTAAATTTCTATGGGTTTTGGTTTCTTCTTTTATTGATTGAAAATAAAAAATTCCCTGTCTTCATGAACCTTAAGAATAGTGGGTCATAGAGTCAGAAAATATACTAAGGAAAAATTCTACCTAAAATTTAAACATGGCATTGTGATCTCTCATATTGCAGCTTTGCCCAGCTATCAGGAGAGCATAGAGATTTATTCAACAATTAAGACTGAAATCTACCTAAAGATGAGTCACAGAGAAGACACTAGGAACATATTAAGCAATGATGTTTAAAGCCACTGAATATCAGTACTAGAAGTAAAGGTAAACTGAAGCTCCAGGAAAAAATCACACACAAAATACACTTTTACATTTAATCCACATTATTCCTATTTCTCTATCATTTTCTTAAGTCTAGACAAATGAAGAATAATAAATCATGCTCAGATTTATAGCATTTGTGGACTTTTGACATGTCAGTACTCACAATGAAGATGTACCGATTGACTCTAAGCTGGTTCTAGCATACTTCTGACCAGATGGAACTTTTTATTGTGCAGAAGAAAATGATTCCCAAAGAGAAAATATAACTTGTCAAAAATTCTACAGCTAATCAATGGCAAAATCAAAACATCTGACTCACAGTCAGACTCAAAACTCAACAATCAAAGGAATCAAAATCTTTGAACCAGAAGGCACCTATCCTATTCATATAGAAATAAGAATATGGGCTAAAATAAACATGTTTGAGTGAGAGTTATATCAATGGTGACAAATATCACTATCAAAAACTATCATTGTTGCTTTCTTGTACATTTCATTATTTTTCTATTATTCCATCAAAAAATGCTGTATAACATTTTTTAAAAAGTTAAAGGCAACCAAGTGGCACAGTGCATATAAAGCATTGAGCTTGGGAATCAGAAAGACTTAAATTCAAACTGTCTTAGGTATGTACAAGTTATATGACCCTGGTCAAGTCACCTAATCTCTCTTTGCTTCAGTTCCCTCAAAACGAATTTGAATATATAAATGAAATGAAATAAATAATAAAATGAAAATAATAATGGTATCTATCTCCCAGGGTTGTTGTGAAAACTTACTGAGATAATACTTCTAAAATAATTTAATGCCAGATGGTTGTATTTATTTCCTCTTTCTCCAAGGAAATTTAATTGAATTTGGTTTTGATGAATAATAAATTCAAAGTTGCATTTAGGAGACTTGGGTTCAAACTGTACCTAAGATCTGAATCTGAAAATTCTCTAAAAGTTACCCATTGATAATTACTCTAGGTCTCATTAATGAAGAAAATATATAATGAGCTTCACCTCTATGCTCATCAACTTTTTTCAAACCTTCAACATTATGTGAATGCAATTTACAATTAGAAAATCACAGGTGGGGGGGATTCTGGAAAGATGGTGATAAATTTCAAGCTCTCCAAATTTCTCCCACAAATAGAAAAAATTTGCATCTCAGGGCAAATATAGACTGGTAAAAACTCAAGAAGAATCGGGATAGAACTAGGGTCCTCCAGCTACAATCCAGGAAAATTTGAAGAAAGCCCCCAGACACAGGAATTAATCCATGTGAAGTTCAAACACCTTCAGGCTAGCTCCACAGAAACACTAAGTGGGGAGCACTAGTGTTTGCTGGGTGTAGCTAGAGCATCAGCAGGAAATTTTCACTGCCTGGTCTATTTGTGGAGTAAGTGTCTGAGTCCTGGGCAGATTTAGGGAAACTCAGCTGATTAGGAACTTCAGACTCCACTGTGTGGCAAGGAAGCGGTCCTGGGCAAGAAGGAACAACCATATCCATAAGGACAGAAGCAAGAGAGCAGAGACGCTGCTGGCTGCGGGCACTTACTGAAAGAGGGAGCTCTTGGTTTGGGGTTCCAGGTCAGAGGGACGAGGTGAAGTGAAGCTTGAGGTACTATCACCCATCCCAGGATTAAAGGTGCTAACACTAATATCTCTTAATTTGAAAAAAACAAATTGAAAAGGAGAAAGAACCCCACCATAGAAACTTACTATAGGAACAGGGAATACTGGGTTCATTTTCAGAGGAGGAGACTGAAGAAATTAAAAGCCTTCTGCCCCAAAGAGTAATGTGAAATGGCTCCTTGAAAAGAGAATTTATAGAACTCAAAAAAGAGTTTAAAAATCAAATGAGAGACATTGAGGAAAAACTTTAAAAATATATAAAAACCATCCAAGAAAAATAAGATTATGAAAAAAAGTTAACCAACAAGAAAAGGAGATACAGTCTCAAAATAAAAATAACCCTTTGAAGATTAGAATTGGACAAGAGGAAGCCTTTGAAGCAAGAGATCAAAAAATAACAAAACAGCTTAAAAAGAATGAGAAATAGAATAGAATGCAAAATTTAAGAAAAATGACAGATCTGGAGAATAGATCAAGAAAAGAAAATATAAGAATAATTGGACTCCTTGAAAGTTGTGACCAAAAAAAAGAATCTTGACATAGTAATGCAGGAAATAATCCAAGAAAATTATTCTGGAGTGATAGAACATGAAGTGAAAGTAGAAATAGAAAAAATCCATCAATCACCACCTCAAAGAGTTCCTTTGTGAAAAACACATAGGAATATCATTGTCAAATTTCAAAACCCTCAGATCAAAGAGAAAAAATCTGCAAGAAACAAGAAAAAAACAAATTCAAATACACTGGAGCTACAATAAGAATTGTACAGGACTTATCAGCAGCCACAATAAAAGACCATAGATCCTGGAATCATACAATTAAACAGAAAAATTAAAAGAACTAGGCCTGTGGCCAAAAACATCATATCCAGCAAAATTATCTATAATTTTGAATGAGAAAAATATGGACATATAATGAACTTAGAAATTTTCAGGACTTTCTATCAACCAAACCCAAATTTAATAGAAAACTTAATATGTAAGAGCCAATATCAAAAATCAATTTTAAGGAACTTAACATGGACAAATTGTTTGTTTTTTAATGGGAAATGAATACTATATGTTTAAGATTAACATCAACAATAGGGTAACTCAAAAGGGACTGGAGGCAGAATTAAGGCAAAAATAATAATCATATACAAATGAGGTGCAGAGGAAGATTAGACACAGAGACATTAGAGAGGGGAGGAAGGCTCATAGAAAACTTATTCACATCCAGAATAGGCTAAATAGACAATACTACACATATATGACGAAGAATATAGCACACTCCAAAATATATAAAGAAATAAGGGAGGAGGGATGGGTGGACAGAGAAGCAAAGGGTGTGGGAAGAAGACCAGAGAAGAATCTATGAATGAGGAGAGTTAGTAAGGCAAGTCAGTAGCAGAATTAAAGAAAAGAGTCAGTAGGGATAGGAAAGATATGTGTGTGTATGTGTATGTATGTATCCACATATGTATACATAAATATATCCTTCCTTAATTATAGCCTGCTTTGGTAGGAGGAAGAGGAAAGGGGTGAAACAGAAAAAAAAAGAATTAAGTAAAAAAAGTGTGCAGCAGAGAACAAAAGAACAATTTACCAAAAAGTAAGGAAAGATGGACACTCATGGATATAATTTCTTCTACTAATATATATATATATATATATATATATATATATATATGTATATATACATATATATATATACTTTCTTGAACTGATAATTTGTTATTTTATATTTTGAATCCTCCCTGCTGTTCTGATGGGCATTTGTTTTGTACTCCTTGTCTGTTTTTCTTTTTGTTTTTAAATTTATTTTTCTATTTGTTTTTAAAATAAAATTTTAAAAATAATTCTAAAAAAAGAAAGAGAATTACACAAGTCCTTTTGACAGAAATAAAACATAATGAGTTAATTATCCTCAGTCCATACAAACCATGCAAAACAAGCTTATAAATATGTGGTAAATTCAATAAAGGTAAAGAGGCAAGCCAGAATGATCCCAGTAGGGGCCAGTGTTATCTGTTGACAACTAAGATCCATCAGCCTTTTGCTAGCCCCCTGTTCTATATTGTCTTTAGTCATTCATTTGGGATCCTTTTTTTTTTTTAAACCCATGCACCTTCTGAAGATTCCCTAAAATGTTCTGATTGGTAAATACTCCAAATACCATCAATGAATAAAATTAAAACTTTACATTATGAGCTTTCTCTTTTGCCAACACTGTAACAGTCTTCATGCCCCAGGGACACTTTCAAGTTCAGTTCTTGCTGGTCTGACTGCTACTTCATGGCAACTAACTAAAATAGCAGCATCCAAGATGGCTGTATCAAAGATGGCTACCAGGAGTGTCTCCAGTGTCTATTGACCAAAAGGCTTTAAAGGAGGATCCTGTTTTAAATACGGGTGAGAGTGAGGATAGTAAAGAGGAAGAAATTGCAATATGTAAATTCAGATTGTCATTTTCATTATAAACATTAAAGCCTAAGAAATAAAATGTTCCTTTTTTTATATATAAAATATTCTCCCTCATGTCATCTTCAAGTACTTTTATAAGTCTCCTTTTTTTTTTTAAACTTTTTTTTTTCTTTTTTTGGTAAAGAACTGGGTATCTCCAAGGTAACATAAACACCATATTGTCTATTTGTTTCTATAGCAACTATTACCCATGTAATATGCTCATGCTTGTGTTAAAGCTATCTGGGGTAGCTTTAACTTGTACCTATAATGTATAACTTTTAATAGTATTTCCTTTAATGAGGATTTTGTCTTTTGGTGTGTTGTTCATGTTACTCCCATTGTTTGTGCTAATTTTAGCCCTTACTTTAACTTTGTTCTTTTGTTCTTTGCTGTGCCCTACCCCGATGCGATATAGGTAAAAGTAAGAGTTTCAGGAACAAGTATGTTACATTACCCAGGATGAGAAAATGTTGAAAATGTGTAATAATCTAACTACTAATAAATCAAGTCACCAACAGTCATTGATTAAGTGCCTAAACGCTGGGAATACAAAGAAAGGCAAAAAGAGTCTCTGCCCTCAAGGAGCTTATAGTCTAATGGGTGAGACAACATACAAATAACTATACTCAAAAAAGACATTCATGAGATAAATTAGAGATAACTACTGGAGAGAAGGTGCTAACATTAAGGGGGACTGAGAAAAGCTTTTTACAAAAGACAGGAATTTAGCTGAGACTTGCAGGAAGTCAGAGAAATTGGGAGGAAGAGGAGGAAGAACATTTAAATAGATGGTGAAAAAGTCCAGTGTAGGAAGGGTTCTCTTGTGTAAGGAAAAGCAAGGAAACCAATGTTACTGAATCTATATACATTAAGGGGAATAAGAAATAAGATTGGAGAGGTTATGAAGGGCTTTAAAGTGAAATGGGGGTTTTATATTTTATTTTGGAGGTAATAAGTAGGGCCTGGAATTTATAAGGAGAAAAGGAAGGAAGGTATGATACTGTCAGACTTGAATTTTAAGATTATGGAGGATGGACTAGAATAGGAAGAGATTTGAGCAGAGAGACCAACCAGCAGGCAATTATACTGGTCTGAGTTTATCCAAGTAAAAAATTCATTACAATTGAAATTGTTAATTTTCAGAGGGAGAAAAAAAAACATTAAACTAATGTTATTAATATGGTGTACTGGAAAAAAGTCTGAACCACGAATCAGATTATCTAGGTTTGGCCACCTTCAATGTGAACTCTCACATCCTTTTCTCTCTTAGAGTCTCAGTTTCTTCACCTGTTAAATGAAAGAATTCACTAAAATAAACTCTAAAATCTTCTTAAACTTATAGTATATATTACTTCCTATATTTACCCTTCATCTTTATTAAGTAAATAAATAAAAAGATCTGAAAATTCTTGAGTTCCTACTATCACAAGAAAATTTTAAAACGTAAGTATTCCTATTAATTTTGTGTCAAGATTATCAATAAATTGTTAATAAGAAATTCTAGTTCTTGTCACCCATGATATATGGTAGGATGGGATCAAGCTTATGGTCTTTTAAATACAATTAAACCAGCATAGTAGACATTATTAAAAACCATGGTTTTGCCTGGTCTAGGGGATGGTTGGGATTATATTTGAATTAAAAGCTTTTTTTCCCTCAAAGTTCTAATATTCTAGTTTGTCCTGGCAATTTCTTTGCCTAGATTTTAACCAAATTTGTGTTGGCTTCAGAAATGTTTTATCACTCTGCATGCCTAAAGAGTCACAGCTGAGCACCATGGAGGAATAAGGAAGGGACAGCATTTGAAACCATTTGGCCTCAAATTTGGCCTTCCTGAAATGAGCCACCTGTATAACTTTCCCAGAGTGAAAAATACATAGAGTAAGAACAGGACCATCTCTTCAGTGTTTTTAAAGAGCTCTAGGTAAGGGTTCAAGAACCTGCAAGCAGATATTTTAATCGCTGCACCAAAATATCAAAGTGTTCCCTTTTCATAAGTAGCATATCCTTAAATATGCTTTTTATTGCAAATGTTATTCTCACCTTTTGGCTTTAAATATAAAGCAGCCCCGATCTGATTTAACTGGTTTGATCCTGATTTATTTTGTATATACTGGGATTACTGGAAGCTCAGAGTGGAAAAACTGGGTGAAACCTAGAAGTGCTCCATACTTCCTAACTGTACCAGAATCTTCTGTTTGCCAGCTTAATCCTTCTGAATTCAGCTGTTTCCCATTTGGGGCTTTACACCATCTTTCACTAATCTGTCAAACATTGGAGACAGCAGGGCCCATTTTCAAATTGCTCAGGACTTTGCCACAAGCACCATATGCTGTTAATAAGATTTTCATTTGGAATATTGCCATGCCGTCTGTGTTTTCTATTGTATATAAATACTAAGATTTAATGGCTCCAGGTTTTGTTTAATGTTAACGTCAACTATATATTAAAAAAGAGAGAGAGAGAGAGAAGAGAGAATGGGGGGGGGGAGGGTAAGGGGGGAGGTGTGTCTCAAACACCAAGCCCTATAGTGAAATGCACTACTGACAGCTATTTGCAAGGTTAATGTTGTGGAAAACAACATCCATCTTTGGAACAGTTTCATTAGCCCCATCTAGCTGACCTCTCCACATAATGTTGTCAAATGTGACGTGCATCGGATTATTGGGAATATGAAGATCAATAAATATGCAACACCAGCGCTCCAAGTGCTTCTGGCATTGCCGCCATACAAATGCTATCTAACATTCCTAAGAGGAGCTGTCATCTGTCAAATTCGCTAGTAAATAGACAAGCTTAAGGGAAAAGCTATCAGTAATAGTAAAAAATATGAGTAAAGATGAATTAGACAGGGAGGACAGAGTCAAGATTCTGATGCATTAAGGCTCCAAATGAAAAACAGAAGACAAACACTCTGGAGCAATAGCTTACCTTATTTGTGGAGTCAAATGCAAATTCTGAATGCATAGGGAAAACCTGCTGCATTTGCCCTTACTCAAAGCAGCTTTTCTGCTTGCTGTCTATGCATTTATAAAGCCAGAGAGAAATATATTCTTACTAAATCTAAGATGCTTTTGTACCTAATGCAATGAAATTCAAATACTACAGAAAAAAATACAATCCCTCATAGATAGCTAGACCAGATGGAAAATTTTATTGATAAAATGTACAACTTCTTCATTTCAGTTTAAGAACTATTTAAGACCCAAAGAGAACTCAATTAATCAGACTACATAATCTTTTAATATATGCATATAGGTGAACCCTTGTCTACAGAAAGAGCCAATGTAAGCAAGTTTTACTGGCAAGGAGACACTTTCAAACCAAAGTTGATGACCATGAAAAAAAGTCAAAACCTGGAATTTGTCCATGCTGAAGGCAGCTGGGGAAATCTTAAAACTCATCCCACTACTAATTCACCTGCCCTCCTAAAGTCTCCTCCAACAAGCTTTTCCTGCCACCACCACCCAGCCCTGTCTTATTGGAAAATGTCCTTAGCTACAGTCTTCCCCATTGATTTTGCTAGAGATAATATCTATAATTGTTCTCTCTCACACAAGAGACTATATTCCTGCATGATTTTAGGTAAATTGAGATTTAATCTTTTTAGCTGATCTTCTTCTATACCCCATTCCTCAACTCCAGGAAATGTTCAACCAAAGCTAATTGCATTTTCTGAATAAGAGTTCAGAAAATTTAAAGAAATCACACACACACACACACACACACACACACACACACAAATGCAGAACCGAAGATGACAAAAATTGTTTGATGCCTACCAATTCTATAATATCCACAGCAGACACATAACTCCAAGATTTTATATGGCACATGCACCCTTTTCCAGTTCATTGAGTGATGGTTGGTGGCCAATACCTTTCTTTCCCTATATGCTTTAAGAAATGTCACTCATGTCTATGGAAAAGAGGACAAACAAGAAGCATAAAGGTATTTTTGAAGTATACTGTTATAAAGTACTTGGCTGGTAATTTGCAGCCTTGGTACACAACATACCTTTTAGCAAGGCTGTTTATTTCTCAGGGAGAATGCTCCAGTACTTAGGATAAAGGCCTCTGTTGGACCTCTTCATCAATAGCAAACCTTTAAGCACAGCACATCTCATAAATAGGAGTTCCACTAACACAGACTTCAAAAGGATAGAACCTGATAATTCAAAAATAGAGCTATATTAAGTGTTCCAGCAGTCCTTCCATAAAAGCAGCCGTATATTCCAAACGCCTTCTCTGTACAGCATGACAGCCTATTAGAATAATAGCAGGGGAAAGCATAATTACAAGTAATCATTGGCTGGAAAAGAGCTAGTTGTTTTTGTAAAGTAAAATGCTGTTCTGAGCCCCGCAGAAAATGCGACCGGCGTAGTAGCAGTGAGGGCAGATAACCATAGAAAATAGCCACAGCGTAAAACCTGCACTATTTATTTCTATTTATTAAGAACTCTTTGTATACCTTAATGTTTTCCCAGTGAAATAAACTTAATTTGCACCCCCATTTTCTTTGGATAAGATTATTACATAATTGTTACTTACAGATGACCATTTTCTATACATTTTGTTGGTCAAACAGTTATGTTGTTCTTCTTAGCCAGCATAGGATATTAGGTCATTCTGCCAAACAACAGCTTCTAGTCTTCCTAGGCAGATTCACATATTGCAAGCAAGATGGGCCAAAGGGGGAGAGAAAAGCTTTAATAAGCATTGCCTTTCTTTTTTTAATCCATAAATTAGTGTCTCCCAGGTATCAGGAGATTGTTATCATACCCTCATTAGCTCAGGAAAAGTATTCAGAGTTTGCAGGCTATTCACATTTTCTTATGGTAGCTTTTGTTCTCCTTTTATAAGATGCTTTCTTTGCAAGAAATTCTGTTTCATTTGTTCTTTCAGAACTTCCCTTGCAAATTACAGCCATATAAAAACTTAATGATTTATTTGCATGCATATATGTGTGTGTATATATATATATGTATGTATTTATGCATGTGTGTTTTCTATTAGTATGATTTGCAAACACAAATATTCCACATGCAGATTTTCAGCATGGCTCTTCATCTCTGAAAATAGCCAAAATAAAGACATTTTAACAACAGAAAAGATCTGGATATTTGGCTAAGTGAGGGAATGGTGTAGTAAAAAAGAGTATTGGATTTGAAGCCCTTGATTCAAATCTTAAACTTGCTCTTCACTAGTTGTGTGAGTAAATAAGTAACTTCCTTTCTCTAAACCCCAGTTTCCTCATCTAACAAAAAAAGGGATGTCCTTTTTAATGCTATAGAGTATACAAAGATTGGTTCCACCCAATATCTGACAAAATGAATTATTCATTCAACATTTATTGAGTGCCTTCTATATACAAGAGACTTAAGTAGATTAAAAAAGATGGCCTTAAGTCCCATAAGGCTAAAACAAAAATAATTAGCAATATAGGGCATCAAATGAGTGCAAAATCAGGAGCTAATACTTATATAAACTGATATAATTTTATATATACTTTTCTATGTCCTGGACCCCTTTTGCAGCTGGTGTAGTCTATGGACCTCTTTTCAGATTGTTTTCAAATAAATAAAATAAAATGCATATGTTTATTAGATAACAAAGAAAGCCAATTACATTTTAAAATATTTTTTAAATTCCAAAATATATGTTTTTAAAGTTTCTTGAACTTAGGTTTTATGTACTTGTCCCATGATAACCTTAGAGGGAATAGAGTACTACAAATAATTATTTTTTTTACCATTTACCCAGAAAGAAAGTGAGGTTAACGACAGAAAGAGTTAAGTGACATAGCTGCAGACAAAACTTGTATTAGATCTAGGACTTTCTGGCTCCATGTTCAGAACACTTTCCACTGTACCACATATGTTGCCTCTCAAATACAATTGAACTTCAGAAAAAAGAGAGGTCATCTGGAAAGGATTCACAGAAGAGAATAGGTTTGAGGTAAGGTTTGTAAGGAGATTTAGAAGCAGCTTTGGAGTACTTAATAATGAGTCTGTTGGAAAATGAATCTAAAATGGCATTCTTCTCTATTCATTTGTTTTGAGTAATTCATATCACAAGCCAGTGTGGTTCTGAGCCCACAACTACTTCCTCTAAGAGGTCTATTTTTAATATAATTAGGGTAAGTAATTATACTGAGTTTTGATTTGTTTATTTGCTTTTTTATTTTTTTGAGAGAGAGAAAAACAAAGATAGAGTCCTTATCAGCATGATAGCAAGAAGGTATTCTACTCTTCTGGTCTTATCTCTAAAGTGTAGTACTAAACCACAGGATTCCACCATACAATCCCCTCCATTTCCTGCTTCTTTCTCTTGCTTCTCTTTTCCTTCAAGGATGGAATATTCTACCCTCACACTCTTCCTCCAAGCCTCTCAAACTCCTCCTATTGAATTAGGATAACAGTTCAACTATTATTATCTTTTTCAAGAAACTTTTCCTTATCCCTTACTTCAGTACTGGCTGCTCTCACTCAGGGTCTTTGAATACACTTCACACTTTTCCCCAAAATTAATCACAGTATCATTGTGTATTACAGTTATTTGCATCTGTGCCATATCTCCCAACTAGACTATTAGCTCTTTGAAGACTGAAACTCCATTTTTTAAAATCTAAGCCAAGCATAGTGCTTTCTATATAGAAAGTATTACATAAGTGTTTTAATTAAATTGAATTGAATTGAATATAATTTTGAATATGGTTTGTAATCCGCTGTGCTTAGAACTCAGTGGCAATTATCATGGGGTCAACTTCTTTAGAGTTTTAATATTCTATCCATTTGTTTGCCTTCTCTCATTTCTCTTTCTTCTTTTGCTTTGCCTTTCTGTGCCTCTGTCTCTGTGTATGTATCTCTGAATTATGACATTTTTAAATTTTTTGTAAATTTTTTAAAGTTGTTTTTTGCCTTTCTGTGCCTCTGTCTCTGTGTATGTATCTCTGAATTATGACATTTTTAAATTTTTTGTAAATTTTTTAAAGTTGTTTTTTGTTTTCAAAATTTTACCTTGTCTTCTTGAGATTAGTGAAGACACTCTGAAGATATTGCAAGACTGAGATCAGTAACCCCCAACCCCAATGAATCAAGTTACAATTCAAATAAGTTTCTTTAATATTGAAGCTATATCATTTCCCAAAATAACTATGATGACAATTCTATTCATCAAACACAGACTCGACAACTGCAAGACAATGATGATGATCTAACAGAAAAGTGGATAATCTTAGGCTTAATCTCAAAAGTTTTAATGTCAAATTTTGGCAGAATTCTAACCAATATGGTAGTATGGAAAGTTGAAAAGCTAGTCCTAACCTAAGAAATGATTAAAAGGTAGTATGATATAATGAAAGGAACATTAGGAAAGAGACCCAAGTTCTAGTTGCAACTTTGTCACTAATTAGCAATGTGATAACTTTCGGCAAATAATTTGATTTCCTTGAGATGTTTCCTTCTTGGCTAAAATGAGAGAACAGGACAAGATGATTCCTGTGGTCCCTTCCAACTAATTTATACTTCTATAGAATCTAGATCTGTGGATATTGTTGAGCATTGTTGAATAAAAATAACAATAATCATAAATATATCCTTAGTCTGAGAAAGCATAAATCCAAATCATCCTGGTCAATTGAAGATACTAAAAACATAAGCAAATTAGAATGTATATTGTATTTGATGGGAAAGAGGAATCAGAGGTATTTAGTCTAGAAAATAAGAGTTGGGGAGGAGTATAGTGGACAGAGGTGGAGAGACACATAATAGCTGAGTTCAAGCATTAAAGCCCTATAAATCAGAAAAAGGATTAGATTTATCCTATTTGGCCTTAAAGGACAATAGGAAACAATGAGTAGAAGTTGAAAAAAAAAGACAAATTAAATTTGGATGTCAGGAATACTTCCTACATTAGAGCTGTCCCACAGTGGAATGGACTACCTCAAGGCGTATTTGGTCATCCTTCCTTGTATGTCTTCAAGAGAGGCTGAATGACAATGTGTAACATGTCACAGTGTGCATTCCTTTGAGGTATAGGTTGGACTAAATGGTCATCTAAATTCTTAAATTCTGTGATTTCTGTGTCATATCTATTACTGCCACTTTGGATTTGCAGAAATTGTCCTGCATCCCAGTCCCTACTTTCTTGCCACCATCATCACGTGTTAAGATGATTTCTGAAATCACCTATTTAAAGAAAGCTTCATTACCCAGTGATATGTTTTAATCACAACCAATGCATACAGAAAAGTTTCAATGTCCATTACATTAGCTAGCCTTAAAATTGAATACAAATCCATTTTAATCAATATGTTGTAATAAATAGATATTAAGGAACCATAGCACTAATGTACAGGTAGACTAATTAAGGCACCAGCATTTGCAGCACTCACATACCTCAATTTTCTCTACAAAATCCTTATTGAACCACTACTTTAAAAAAAATAATTGCATTTGCAATTAGAAACACTGAAGTTACATTATCGATTTTCTGCTAAAAACCTTTTTAGTAAACAAGCACAAACTACATTCATTAAGTGTAAGTGCTTGGAGCTATGGTGTGAAATTCAATTCAGCCATTATCATGAATTACACTGATTATTGCTGTAATTATTTTCTCTTGGATACAACTGCATTTCTGTCCCTTGCTAGTTCTGTTGGACATATAACCATGTTCATTTTATAGCTAATAATACTCAACTGTAGTTCCAGCAATTACTATCACTTATACAAATCATTAAGTTAAGCTACGGGTACCTAGTAAGATAAAAAAAAATTAAGTAAAACATCCTTTTTTACCCTTGAAATAACTAATAGCATTAGAGAACAAGGAAAATTACAGGTGTTAACTGATTTACATTGGAAGCCATAATCACCTGTACTTGACTTGATCAGAAATTTCTGCTGTCCTGAGCTGGGTAATACATATCTAAAAAAAAAAAAAAAAAATCAGTCTTTCAATAGATCACATTGTCCCAGCATTGCCTGGGAGAACACTAATATATAATGAAGCCCTGCCAAAGACAACCTGTTTTAAAAATGCATCAGTCTGTGGAGTTGGTTATACACCAGCAGCACATTCAGATGATTTTTTAAAAATCATCATCTTGAGAAAGACTATATTTTCTCTTAATATCAAAGCAAAAGCTGCGCTCAATATTTCTAGAAATATATTTAACAAGGCAGCATTTAAGAAAGAAATCTCTCCACTGTTTATTCTGAGAAGGATATATATTCATCAAAATTTTAAAGTGTCTTCCAATGAAAAATGATGCTTTAAAATAATACCAAACTTTCTTCCCTAGAATTGGGTTATTTCATGAAACTGGGAGTATTATTAACTCTGGTGTTTTAAGTTATAGAATTATTTCTAAAGGAACACAAAGAAAGATAAGACAATCAAAGAGATATATAGAAGGGGGAATGTATAATATAATAAGATGCAAATTAAAACTTATAAGTTTAGGAAGTTGGATTAAATGTTCTGGAGCAAATGGCCCAGCTCTTAAATCGTGGGTGACAGGACAACTAGGAGAGGACAGAACAGGACAGGAGAAAAAGGCTTATTCACAAAGAGCTGAGGAATTGTTCCTTCCAATACGATGAAGAACATTTGAAAGTAAACCTCACTGCCTTGGAGACAGATTCCTCTCATCTTTTAGGAGTTCACTGGGAAATTCCTTTCCTTGTTTTCTCTTTTTACTAAGCTTCCACTCCCAGAAAATGGGGATGATGCCATCACAAATTGTGTAAGTAACATAGGGCTTTATTCATGAGATACTCCTCATCCATACTCTTCTATAGGTTGTCCATTTCCTCGAGTTCTTATATTTAGCATATACACTGGGAGATGGGGGGGGGGGGAAGAGTATCATAGACGATTCAGGTTGACCTTGGTTCTTTCTGTCACCATTTCTCGTAATGGTGACACTTCAAGATCAAGTTACCACCAATTAGTGTACTGTTTTTAAAAATTCAAAAATGGTGCTTTTCTTGGATTTTTTTCTTCTTCTGTGTGTTTTTAATAAATGTGCCTGATGAAAACATGGATTCACTTTCTTCCTACAAAACCGCATATCACTGCAAGAATTTAAAAGAGGCTCCAGGTTTATTGAAAGAAAGAAAGAAAAGATTCCCTAACCTATTCACGGGACGGAAATAAATTGTGCCCTCCACAGGGTGAGAGCCGAATTCAATTTAAGTGGAGCTGGCTGAGGTTGCCATTTATAAGGGATTCGAATTTTAGTAAGCATCCAAGTGTATCTTCTGAGTTTGGGGAGGAGAGGAAGGGTGTGGGAGTGTGGTTAAAGTGTTAACTAGCAGTGGGCATTCGGAAGGAAAAGATCCGGGCAAGGAAAAAAACCAATACTCTGGCTATGACTACCGGGAAACTCTTAGAATTCCAGGGAGTTTTAAATCCTTGTTTTTGGAAGTCAGGATGTTGAAAATGAAGACCCAACTTGTCTGTGAATTAAAGCTTTCTATGAGACAGAGCAGGAAAACCTAGCTGCAGTGAAATCCTAAGAAGCGCAGAGTTTAACTCCCTGATAGCCCAACTCTAAATGGGCAGGATGGAGGGAATGGGGTGGTTGGGGGGCGGAGAGAAAGGAAGGGGGAAGAGGCAATGCGCTCATATTCAGCTGTCATCGAGCTTTGACTACTTCCGATGGGAATCAAATTGAAGAAGTCAAAAGGGCCACTGGACAATTTAAAACCAGGTGAATGAAAATTCCCAGAGATATACAAGATTATCTTCTTCATAAAGAGCCATTTCCAAAGGGGCGCTCGGACAACATGTAACATAACCTTCAAAGTCAAAAAGGTTTGTTGCATTAGTTCTGCTTAGCTAACCATGAATACTAATTGCAGGAAGAATTAACGGCATCCAATACCCTAGGGCAGGGGCTCACCAAAGTTACGGAGAGAGAACAAACAATGGGGAGCGGTGAGGATGATTGGAACACACTCCTATTGAAAAATAACATGTGCTTTAACGAACCTCTACATTGAAACAAAGTCAGCATCCGCCTTCAGCCTCCCTTCTCCTCAAAAGAAGAGAAGAAAGGAGAGATTCAATCCCTGGGAATTGGGGGGGGGGCGGAGAAGGGGGTTTGCGCACGCCTACCTTTGGGCCTCTGTTTCTCTGTCTTTGTGTCTCTCTGTACGTCTATCTCTCTGTGTCCCTGTCTCTCTCTGTGTCTCTGTCTCTCCCTCCTTCCCTCCCTCCCTCCCTCTTTTCCCTCCTCCTTCCCTCCCTCCTTCCTTCCTTCCCTCTCTCCCTCCCTCCTTTCTTCCCTCTCTCCCTTCTTCCCTCCCTTCTTTCTCTCCTCCTTCCTTCCCTCCCTCTTTATTTCCCCCCCTCCTTTTCTCTCTCCCCATCTCTTTCTCTCTCTTCCCCTTCCCAGAACCTACCCACTTCTACCTCCTGCTTTTTTTTTTCTCTATTTTATTCATTGCAGCTTCTCCATAGTTGAGGTCATAAGTAATGGTGAGTAAAAGACTACAGCTAGTTGGCTCCTAAAATCAACACCTGGGAAATGTTCTGGGTTTTATAATATACTCTACCCCCATCACGCCTCAGCTCTCAATCATCAAGTTTTGTCCATTGACCCAGTATAGTACCTCTTAGGTCCCTTTGTCTTTTACCACTGCCATTCTATTAAAGCCTTCATTAACGCCCCCTGTGGACAAATGCTTCAGTCTCCTAAGTCCTTCACTCAACTCTGACCCCTGTCTCATTTATAGATCTGCTTTGTGTATTTGTGTGTCTGTGTAGTTTCTTATTGCCTCCAAAGTTCTAACTCCCTTGACTGACATTTTTTTTTAAAATCAACAAACAAATTTGCATTCTCTGCACTGATATTCCCAGACTGATCATGATCATCTTTTCTTCTATCTCATCCTGTTATCACTTTCATACATGCCATTCTTCATAATCAAAAACATATTTTCTTCTCATCTTTGCTTACTGAAATCCTCAAAAGGCCTATGCCAGATAGTACCTCTTCCGTGAAACTTTGCCTGATCTGCTCAGATAAAAATATTTTCTTTCTCTTTGCATTTTCATGGAGTCTATCAGAATCAAGTCTCCCTATGAACCTTTCCTACGCCTGCCCCATTACTCCATATATTGTAAATAGATACTTATCTCTGTCCATCTTGTACCTACTACTACCCCCATCCCCACCAGATTATAAAATACTTTCAGGGAGGAACTATTAGTTTTTCATCTATATGGCCAAACAGTGAGCATAATAATTTACAAATATAGGCATTCTATAAATATTTGCTGAATTTAATTGTATTCAATACAAGTACTCTTTTTTTCCTGAATTCTGTCCCTTGACTAGGTAAGACTTTATTTCTGGCTCCTATCACTTTGTCTATTTTTGTTCATTTTTCATCTTTTAAGAAGCCTAACTCAAATACTGCCTGCCTTCTAGCCTTTTATAGTTTGATTTGATTTGAAACTCTCTAGACCCTGGGTAAGTCATTTAAACACTGTTTGCCTCAGTTTCCCCATCTGTAAAAATGAGCTGGAGAAGAAAATGGCAAACCATTCCATTATCTTTGCCAAGAAAACCCCAATGGGGTCACAAAAACAGGGCTAATAAATGACTCAACAACAACTACTGAAGGCAGGGACTATATTTTATTTAACCTCTATATCTCCTCAGAACCTAGCATATGTTTTATAATTATTTATTAGACACAAATTAAGTGACAGTAAATAGAGTACTGGAGCTGAAGTCAGGAAAATCTGAGTTCAAATCTTTCCTCACACATTTCCCAACTATAAGGCCCAGGGCAAGTCACTTGACTTATCTCAACCCCAATTTCCTCATCTGTAAAATGGGAGTAATAATAGTATCTACCTTCCCAGGGTTGTTGTGAGAATGAAAAAATATTTGTGAAGCTCTTTAAAGTACTATATAAATGCTAGTAGTCATGTTACTTCAGCTTTATAATGGGTACATCTTTTCTTGTAGGGAAGAAAAGGATAAGGCACCAATAATGAACTGGTGGTACAAATGAAGCAAAAAATTTCATTTGAAATAGGTACTGGCTCACTTAAAGAGACTGACTATACAATTAAAGTTTACAAACTTTAATATTTGGTGACTTTAATGCAATTGTAAACACCAAGCAAGCAAAGAAATTTAAAGGGAGGGAAATAAGAGGAAAATCATATATTAAATACCTACTATGTGTCGTGCACTGAGCTAAGTGCTTTGGAAATATTTATTTCTATTTTTTATTTTATTTTATTTCTTATTTAATCTTTACAACCATTCTGGGGATAAATACTATTATTAATATCCCCATTTTATAGTTGGAGAAACTGAGGCAGATATTAAGTGATTTGCCCAGCGTCGCCAAGCTAACAAGTTTCTTAGGTCAGAGTTGAACTCAGGTCTTCCTTAGTTAAGACCCTGTGTTCTAATCACTAATATCAAGATAACTCTAACAAACTATTTTTTTCCATCATTCACCATGGAAATGCCACATTTTGTCATTATAAAAGTCAAAAATGGAAAAGAGTATTGGACTAAATTATGTTTACACAGAGAAAGTTTTTAACAGGGCACAATTTTAAATGTTAAGAAAGAATATTAAGAAAGAATAACAATTTTTAGGGAAAAAAAATCTGTGTATATACTATTACAACCAAAAGACTATTGACATTAAATAAAAACTTACCAATATTTACCTATCATCCCTTTTCTACAAAGTCTTTATAAGAATAATCTCTACACACATTAAGGGCAGCCTTGAAGGTAACAGGGAGGTATTTACAAAAGCTCTTCTAAAGAAAATAATACTTTTTATAGTCACAGATAAACATAGAAAATATGCTACATGTTACGATAGCTGTTTAAATGGAAGAAGGAAGAAATTCACTTCCCTGTACCATATCAATTCTAGTAAATATGTAAAAATACACACAAAGCCAAAAAATGATCAAATAATCCAATGATCCATGAAAATAGTTTCTTCTACCTATTATGCAAAAAGTCAGTCACAGATCCTTAGAACAATAGACAAGTCCCCACTACCACCATCACTCCTCTCCAAGCAGAGTTATTGTAGTATAAGCAAATAAGGAAGCCTACTCAGCTGGAGGGGGATGGGGCAGAAAAACATAATTTTCAAAGATCTGGGTCCAGAGGCAGTGAGAATTCAGGACAATGCTGGAAAGACTAGGGCAGGGGAGCAGAAGGGGGAGGTTGGAATGCCTCAGCAGAGACTTTAGAAGCAATTGGGAATCATAGTGAACAATGAACAGTACATGTGTAGCAATGATTCTTTTAACCGTGGCAGTCCTCAGACTAGGAAAAGTCATGACTCTGAAGTCATTAGCACTGGGTCTTTTCTTCCTGAGATATCATTGAGAGCCCTGGAAATCCAGTGCGCTGAACCTCAAAGGTAAGGGTGCTTACCCCGAGGAGGTGGAGGTCAGTGCAGTGACCCAGATGACTCCAGGGTAAGACCAAACAAGACAGACTACATCCTACCCCAAAACACAATAGAATGCAGAACCTAGCCTTGGTACAAAGCCCAAATTCAGGAATTAAGGCTGAAGAGATAAGTAAATCAAAATAGATGTCAACCTCTATAAAGAATTATTGTAATTCCAAAGAGGCACAAAAATGTAACCTGGGAGAGAATAAATACATAAAAACCGCAAGCAGAGACTCAAAGAAACAAGAGGATTTTCCACAACGATTACATGAATACTAGAAGAATTGAAATAAGAAATTAAAAAAAAAAAAAGATAAAAGCTCTTGGTGGGGGGGAGGGAAAGAATTTAAAACATTATAAATACCTTAATAAAGTAGTAAATTAATAAAAGAAACATATTTCCTGAAATTATAATAAACTAAATAGAAGTCTATAATTCCACAAGACAATAAGAAATAATTTTAAAAATCAAAGCATTGAAAAAGTAAAAGAGAATACATTTGTTATTAAAAACTGATTTGATGAACAGATAAAGATTAAAAATATTGTACTCCCTGAATACCAGTTTTAAGAAGGGCCTGAACCCTATATTTCAAGAATTTATAAATGAAAATTATCCAGAATTTTGAGAAGAGCATTAATTGAAGCCAGAAAAAAAAATAATGCATCATCTCCTAAAGTACCCTAAATTACTCACTGATTTTTTAACTAATTTTAAATTGAATAGAGTAAAAAAGTTTTACTCCTAAAATTTCCCTCCTAAAACATGTGTCCAGTGCATATAATAAAATCACATAAAATTCTTTGAAAGATGAAACAATAAAGACAACTTGATTCAATGACCCTCCAAATATTATATAATATATAAAAAGAGATAAAACAAACATTCACACATAATCTGCCAAAGGTGTTTGTCACTGTCATGGGTGGTGTCTAGCACAGAGTCCAAATAGAAAAGGATTTCCTGTAGAGGACACCTTTCTTTTTTTTTTTTTTTTTTTTGTCATGGACCAAGGTCCAGAATTGAAGTCTACAGATTGCTTCTCAGAATATTATTTTTAAATGCTTATTACCAAGGAAACTACTTATAATAAAATAGCATTATCACAATTGTTTTTAAAATGAAATTTTAAAATAAATTCACAAACCTGAAATTAAGAAAACCTTCTTATGGTAACATTCTCCAGAAGTTCCTGACTATGGATGGCATTGTATTGATTTCACTGACTCCTAGAACAATACAAAGCTTCTTAAAAAGATCCATAAAAGAACTCAATTTAACATGAAGAACTCAATTTAGCCAAGTGAACTATGTTAAACACTTAAATGGATAGTCTGTTGCATACATCTTGTATGAATACAGTATATGGATGAGTAAATGATTCTATTTTGGGGAAGAAAGCTTGATCACATGTGGGAAACTGGATATTCTTTTTAATGATATCAAACTTCTTAAAATAAAATTCTATCTTTTTAACATCAATTTTCTTTCACTGATATTATGAGCTTGGAAGCATGGTATATTGCAATCTCTGAATAATTAAATTTGCACCTCATTCAAAGGACAATAAGAGAGATATGTGATAGGACCAAATTGACAATATTATCTGAGAAACATACCATCAGAAAAGAAGGTAGACTGGTCATGTAACAAAAGACTAATCGATTAATGAAAAAGACTACTCTTGCAATGATGGATGGATGGATGAATAGAAGGAAGGAAGGAAGGAAGGAAGGAAGGAAGGAAGGAAGGAAGGAAGGAAGGAAGGAAGGAAGGAAGGAAAAGAAAGGAAAGGAAGGCAGAAAAAAAACTTTTCTGATACTAATGCCCCAATTATCAAATCTAGTTAACTTCGCCTTACATCTTCCTACTTTCTATTTTCTGAACCCTCCTTTTGAAAAAATAATCTTCGGATACCCTGCTCCATCATTATTAACATCCCGCCTGCAACTCTTCTCATGAGCTTTCCATTCATTTCTGATGTTCACAGAAACTTGGATCTCACCATTAAATATATCTAATAGCTTGAAGGTTGTTTTCCCTTCTTAATCAAAGAATTTGATAGCTTACAATTTTCTTCTCATTCCAACCCTTAGTTTTTAGAGCCATCCTAAGGGTGTGCAGGACCCTAAGCAAATATATGTTTGTAGCTCCAAGTCTACCAAAAAAATCTGATTAAAAGTGTATTAAAAAATTCATGAGCCGAGGTAAGGCGTATTGATTTATCAATTTGGGACAATTAGCTTACAATATTCACTTTTTCATAAGTACTATGATTTTAAAAACAAACTATACAGAGCTAAAATGACCATTCATTGTAGTCCATGCAACCACTCTAATTACAATTCATATGAAAAGTGTGGGATCACTAGCAGTTACAGAGTGAATCCCTATCCCCTCACCTTCATGGCAATTCACAATATTCAGATATTCCAAGAAAATGGTTTATACTAAGACAATCTACCTCTCTGCTACAATATACTGCCCACAGTCCCTCAAAACACCACAAATATTCATAGCTTTTTCGGAGTGTTTTAAACACCATTTTATAGATGATACTCAAAAATCAGAAAACATCAACTGTCCATTATCACTCCCCAATAATATATTCCAAGCCCTTTTTACAATATATCAAACAATAAAACATGATCTATTATCATACATCAGAACTATTTTAGCATGTTTCATTAGAAAAAAAAAGGTCCATCACAGAAGGCCCTGAAAATTATATTCAGTTTCATGATCATTTTAAAGATAATGTTTCTGAATCTTAGATTAAAGTTTGCATTGTTTTTTTTTTAATATGATTTGTTGTGTTGGCAGTATAAATAAACCAGATAATCTAATGTTGATTCTGTCTTTACATTTCATAGCACCCTGTTTTGTAAAGCCTAGATACAATAACTATCTTTCTTGAAATTAAAATAATTATCACTTTGTATTAAATATGCAAAATATAACAAATTTATAATTTAAGAAAATGAGATAAGATGAAATATTTCAATAGTTGATATAATCTTATAACAATATTTTATATTAAAATTTATATTATACTTTAGGAGTTTTTGCACTATTGTTTACAACAGTTTAAATATATTAACAGGAAAAAATGAAATTCAAATATTCCAGTCTATACATAAACTTTCTAGCCACTAATATAACACTATGTAACATAATATACCATCTTAAAACAACATCATAAATATTACAATGAGCTAGCATGAATGCATATTTTGATGGCAACTGTCAATCTTCTTTAGAGAAAGAATTTTTAAATTTATTATAGGTATAGTCTAAACATAAATGATTAATGCATATTTTATAACAAAATTGAAGAAATGATTTATTTTGTGACCTATTAATAATGTAAATAGGGGGGCAGCTAGGTTGAGCAATGTATAGAGCATCAGCCCTGAAGTCAGGAGGACCTGAATTCAAATCTGATCTCAGACACTTAAGACTTCCTAGTTGTATGACCCTGGGCAAGTCACTTAACCCCAATTGCCTCAGCCAAAAAAAAAATTTTTTTTTTATCTGATACCCATTCCTATTAAAAATATTCCAATGTGTATTATATAAATCAGAAATTGCAAAAGAAGGAATCCCACCAAATTCTTCATATGAAACAGATATGATTCTGATATATAAGCCAGGGAGAGTCCAAAATAGAAAACTATAGCCCAATAACCCTAATGAATATAAATGCAAAAATTTTATCTTTAATAACACTTTATTTTTTCCTAGTTACATATAAAAACAATTTTAATATTCATTTGATGCAGAAATTTAAAATAAGCTATTAACAAAAGAGGCTATAGCAATATAACACAAAATTATATACATAATGAGCAGGTTGGATCTGGTCTCTAGGAATGCAGGTTTGCTTTACATTAGGAAAACTATAAATCTAACCATATTAATAACAAAATGATATAATCATATCAACTATATACATAGATATGTTTGTAACATGTTATGTTAATCATATTTGTTTTGACACTTGTTTCTATTAAAAAATACTAAAAAATATAAAAATAAATGGGCCTTTCTTTAAAATGAAAAATTGTATAATAATAGCTAAAATGTATATAGCATGTACTATGTACAAGCTGGGTGGCTTAGTGAACAAAGAGTTGGTCCTGAAATCAGTTAGACTCACTTCTCTGATCAATATCAAAGTAAAATGAATGAAAAAAATATTATCAGAACTAGAAACTAAGAGATCATTGTTATTGTTTAGATTCCAAAGAGAGAGTACTACTAAGTTGCAAAGTCAGAATTTGGACCCAGGGCCTCTAATTCAAATTTATCATTCTTTCCACTGAACGTGTACTGTTCTAAAAGCTATTTTAAATACCATACAAACTTAGACTCTTATTTTCTCAGACTTTTTTTAGTTGATGTACTATTTCATTTTTCCCCATTTATATGTAAAAACAATTTTTAACAATTGCTTTTAAAACTTTGGGTGCAAAATTCTCTCCCTTCCTCTTCCCAACCCTCCTCACTGAGAAGGAAATTTGATGTGTTATACATGCGTAGTCTTATAAAACATTTCTATACTAGTCATGTTGTAAAAGAAAAGTCTGGAAATTTTAAAAACTCAAGAAAAATAAACAAAGTATGCTTCAATCTATATTCAAACACTTTTTTGGGGGGCAGTAGAGAGCATTTTTCATCATAAGCCCTTCAGAGCTGTCTTGGATCATTGTATTGCTGAGAATAGTTATCTCATTCACAATTGATCAACTTAAAATATTATTGCTACTTTCTACACAATACATTTCACTTTGTATCAGCTCATGGTAAGCCTTTCCAGGTTTTTCTGAGTTTCTTCCTCATTCCTTATAGCACAATAGTATTCCATCATAATTACATACTATGTATGTATTTATTTTTATTTAGTCATTCCGCAATTGATTATTATCCCCTCAATTTCCAATTCTTTGTCCCTAGAAGAAAGCTGCTATATTTTTGTACATATAGATCCTTTTCTTTATTCATTTTTAAAAACTCTCTAGGATATTTTTCTCAGATTTTTATTCTCAGGGGTTACAGATGGCTAGGTGGGGAGAGGGGGTCTTCAAAAATAAACAGAGAAGCAAAAAGAAGAAGCCAATGTTCTGCTCAATTCCATTAAACAAAAGTTGACAAATACTGAAGGTATGGGAGATGCAGAAGTAAAAGTTTCAGGGTTTGTTCTCAGAATTTACACTCACACAAATAAGTGAACATAATATGGAGAGGGATAAGGGGAAGGCAACCTACTTCCCCAAAACTGCCATGGTTCTTATTACCTCCAGAATGAAGTATTAATTCTCAGCTTGGCATTCCTTCCTAACATTTTAATTTTCTTACACACAGCTCATCTTCTATCACTCTAAGGTCCCAATGACTTGTTCTTCTTCACATCTGCTCTATGTTCCATTAAACTGACTCCCCTATCCCTGGAGAACTCACCTTCCTCACTTCTGCTTCTTAGAATCTCTGTCTTCTTTCAAGATTCTGCCCAACAATCTATACTGTCCCTCCCTCCACTTCACCAATTGTTAATGCCTTCTCCTCTAAATTTACTTTATATAGTATCTACTCCGTGTGTGTGTTTTATAAATCTGTAAACACATGCCCAAGGTATGTTAGAAACAGGTCTTGAACCTAGGTATGGCAGGCTCTGAAACCAACTCTATGCATTATGCCAAGCCGATTCCTATCCTAATAAAATGGTTATTATTTCTGGAGGAGAGAAGGCAAGAAAAAGTTCTTAGCAGCTACATGATCTTGAACATGTCACTCAACCCCTGGATCTCAGATAATACCTTAGGATTTGCCTGCTAAGTCTTATGTGGATTGAGATATTGATGAACTCACTAGATCTTTCATATTTTCACATGGATTTCTAATTCTCTCTGGGGGCCCCCAAATTCCTACAAATTAAAATTATAACCTATAGCTATTATTTTTACGATCTCCAATCCAGAGAGAACTTATAGCAGGCTGCACACTTTTCTCAATTCTATAATGTCTTCAATAAAGTGTTGTTCCCAAACCATCAACTATTCAACTATTATTATTTTTTAAATCATGCAAACAATCCAAAGAAGATTTTATTAAGTGTCTGCTATATGCAAATTACTGTGTTAAATAACACAAATAATTACCAAGACACAAGGAAAAATAGCCTTTGTTCACAAGGAATGAACATATGATTAAGGAAATTCAACCTGTAAACCCAGGAGTACGCAGTTTGAGAATGGAGCAAACACTAACAAGTAATATTTCTCCTAAGAAAATGCACATGAGCTGAGGGTTGAAAGAAACTCGGGGTTTATAGAGACAGAAAAAGAGATGAAATGCATTCCAAGCATAGTAAGAAAGAGAGAGGAAATGGGGAGTTACAGATAACCCCAGGCTGGAAAACCTGGGATTCAATTAGATGAAGACTGGTGTTCTCAACTAATAGACTAATCGAGAAGGAAGTTATTAAGGGAGAGAAAGAAGTGGAGATAATGAGTTCTATCTTGGAAATGCTGGGTTTGAAATGCATATGGAATATCTGTTTGGGTTGTTGCTAAGTCCTTTCATTCGTGTCCCACTCCATGACTCCATTTGAGGTTTCTTGGCAAAGATACTGGAGTGGTTTGTCATTTCCTTCTCCAGCCCATTTTATTGATGAGGAAACTGAGGCAAGCAGGGTCATATAATAAGTCTCTGGGGTCATTTGAACTCAGGAACATGATTCTTCCTGAATCCAGGTGCAGCACTCTCTGAACTGCACCACCTAGATGTTTATGATGGCTGGTTGGAGCTATTCACCTGTTGGAGATAACAGGAAAAAAAAAAAAAAAAAAAGGAAACAAGTATTTACTAAATGCCTTCTATGTACTTAAAACAGTGCCAAACACATTACATTCTCTCATTTGACCTGAACAGCAATAGGTAGGAGCTATCATAGTCCTCATTTTGTATTTGTAAATTGAGGCAAACAGACCCTAAGTAACTAATTTAAATCCATAGTGGTCACATAAATAGTGAGCATCAGAGGCAGGATTTGAACTTAGGTCCTCCTGACTCCAGGTCTGCTGGAGTATATCTACTATCCAATAATATTGCCTGGTTATGATTATTCTATCATCATCCTTAAAAGAAAATGAACTTGAACACTGTTGAGTAGTTTTCTTCATCTCACTCTTATCCTCTGCCTGTGGTTCATGAATCTGTATGCTGAAGGGACTTGGACTGGCATTTATATGATTGCTCCTAATGACAGATCAATTAGTGAGATATCACACCAGTCAAAGATCCAATTAGGCCCTAACTGTTGACTTAATAGAAAGTCACTTTGGACAAAGAAGGATAGGTAGTTGGAGGGGGAAAACAGCAGTTTAGCATATGGAAGATGATGGGTCAGGTAATTCTCAGATTTTCATTTCATATGTCAGCCAGCTTCAACTGTAATTATTTTTCCATAAGGACTAAACTGATTTTAATCTTTTTGAGATTTGAGGGGAAATGGTAGAGGGGGAAATACTGAAACAGGTCCTCTCTCTTTAGTAATAGTTTCTACCACAAAACAGTTTGCAGATTTTTCAAACCTGTTAGCTTTAAAGATTTTGAGAGGACAGATGTTTCTTAAATGAAAAGGAAAATGTAATAATAAAAATAATTCCCTTCTTAAACTTCCTCTAAGAAATGCAAATTAAGACAACTCTGAGCTACCACTACACAGTTTGGCTAAGATGATAGGAAAAGATAATGATGAATATTGGAGGGGATGTGGAAAAACTGAGACACTAATACATTGTTGGTGGAGTTGTAAACTGATCCAACCATTCTGGAGAACAATAGGAACTATGCCCAAAGAGCTATCAAACTGTGAATATCCTTTGATCCAGCAGTGTTTCTTCTATTGGGCTTATATCCCAAAGAGATCTTAAAGGAAGGAAAGGGGCCCACATGTGCAAAAATGTTTGTTGTAACCCTTTTTGTAGTGGCGAGGAACCGGAAACTGAGTGGATGCCCATCAGTTGGGGCATGGCTGAGTAAGTTATGGTATATGAATGTTATGAAATATTATTGTTCTATAAGAAACGATCAATAGTATAAATGCAGAGAGGCCTGGAGAGACTTACATGAACTGATGGTAAGTGAAATGAGTAGAACCAGGAGAACCCTTGAACCAGCAATAGCAAGATTATATGATGGTCAATTCTGATGGACATGACTCTTTTCAACAATGAGATGATTCAGACCAGTTCCAATGGTCTTATGATGAAGAGTTAAAGCCATTTCTTCCTCTAGCCCCTTTTTCTTTTTCGTTATGCAGAAAATTTCTCAAGTATTTGTCCTGGAAAGCAAATGGGTTGGATTTTTTTTTAACTTCTAATGTCATCAATCACAATGTATTCCAGAGCAATGCTCTGAGAGGCAAAGTGGTATAATAGAAAGAGTAGTGAACATGGAGTACAAAGATCTGGGTTCAAGTCCTACCTCAATACTAGCAAGCCAGGTGGTCTTGAATAAATCACTGCACCCAGAGATGGGTTGGTTAATGCTTAACAACCAGTCTTAAAGGGAGAAGATATAATAGAATACATTTTAAAATTTAATTTGCATCATCAGTATTTTTTCCATCATTTTCTAAATCAATAAAATAAGAAATCAAATCCTGATTTGAAGTCTTTGCCAATTATTTGCAGGATATATCTACTCACACTGAAAATTTAATGATCAGCTCTCTTAAGCCAATTTATACTGCTTCACCTCTCTGAAGCTCAATTTCACTATCTTTAGAATAGGGACATGAATTATACTTTCACAATGTGTTTCACAGTGTTGTTGAGAATCAGATGCGCTCTCCTGTGTAGATTGCTCTCTAAGTCATTTTGTGAATATGAATCATTGTAATCTATCATATCCCTCTCAAAGAGCTACCCATACCTCACTTTTTCTTCTTCAATAGGCTTTTTCTCATCCTATTTCTTGGATTATTCTGGATTGTCCTAGGTTTTCCCCAGATCCTAACAACTTCAAGATCCAGTCAAACATTACCCAAAAATTATTGACTGATTTTTATTGCTTCAATAAAAATCTCACTAATTTAGACCAGTATGGTATAAATACTTTAGGAAATTGCCCAAAGTTACGCAGCTAGTTAATGGAAAAATGGGACCTTAAACCTGGCTCTCCTAATTACTGATTAATGCTGTACTCATCCGTAGGTATGGATTGCTTAGTCTGAAGGCCTTGGCTTCAGACATAGAATGAAAAATACTAGAATAGCAGCTACTCATCAAATTTTATTTTATTCTGTGCCCACAGAACTCAGCTCTAACCTGAGGTAGCTATTTGACATAATCACATTCATTATCATAAAATGCAAATTATTTCACTTCCCTTATGTGAGCTCAATTTCTTCATCTATAAAGTGAAGACCTCTAGTTTCTGAATCTGTTCAACTCTGATCTTTTGAAGTCTCTGGCCATGTCTTACTAGTATGGAAAAGGAAAGGAAGACTTGCTATTAGAAAAAAGAGATTCAGTTTCTGTGCCATGAGCATTTTTCTGTTAGCTAAGGTAGCTATAAAATTACAAAGAAATTCAAATAATATTAATTACAATAATATATTCAAATCATGCTTTATCTTTTGGGAAAAGGTTTCTGATGGCAATCCTATGATAATAACAATGCAAGTGTTATTATTCATTGCAAGTGAAGAAATAAGTGGAGTGAGGTCCAAGATTCCTTGACTAGGATTACACAGCTAGGAAGATGCGGAAATTGGAATGCAGCTCTACTGATTAAGTCCAGTAATTGTTCCTTGAATAGTGCTCAAGTCTTTCTCCCTTTTCAATTCAGTAGAATGCAAGCTCTTTGAAGGGAGCTTTTTTATCCCTGTAGTCCCATTTCCTCATACTATTCCTTTTGCATAGGAAGAATTTAATGCTTATTGAAGGAATTTGAACTAAACTCCTATAGCATTTACTTTTTGAACCATTCATTAATATATAACAAGTGTACTTATTATCTTGAATTATCATTTTCATGTGTTTACATCTTGTCTTCCCCCAAAAAAGAGTATAAACTCCTTGAGAATAATGACTATGACTTGAACCTTTCTGTGTCTCCCATAATGCCAAGTACATGCTTCACACGTAGTACTGATTGACTTAAAGCAAGCGATATGTTAGCATATGGGTTAGCATATGGATCTTCAGGCACTATACTGAATAAGCATTATATGTTAGAATTTCTGTGAAATAGTGATGATAAAGAAGGAAAGGGACAGGATATATATCTGGGCTTGAAATAGAGACCACCACCACCCTTCTCCCACAGTCTCAGATACCCAAACTCCGAATGACCTAAGTTATTCCTAGCTGAAGACACCAGTGTGATAGTTATTACTCTGAATTGCCACGCCAGAAAAACCAAGGAAAAGAGAAAATAAGAGAGGATACTGGGGAAAGGAGAACAGAGAGAATTGTGCAGCACTACACTAAGCCTGAGGGAAAAAAGCCCAGCATCTAGCTGGACCAGATCTATCCTCCTCAAAGTCACTTGGGGCAGAGACCTAGGTTGGTGAATCATGAATTGGACAGCATAAGAGGAAGCTGAAATGTTTTGAGATCCAATATCCAAGGGAGTCACTAAAGGAAGTCACCATCAGAAGAAAGTCACTATCAGAGGAGTCAGAAATTGAGCAATAGGGAAAAGTAAAGTAGAAATTACCAAAGATCTTTAAAAAAAAGAAACCTTCAAGATCTTAATATAAACAGATAAATCAACAGCAAAAACATTAGCAGCACAAGGAAATAAGACCTCCAGATCTAGCAAACAAGTTCAAACATTTATGAATAAATCTGTTGTTGTTCAATTGTGTTCAACTCTTCATGTCCTTATTTTCGGTTTTCTTGGCAAAGATGCTGAAGTGATTTGCCATTTCTTTCCCAGCTTGTTTTACAGATGAGGAAACTGAGGCAAATGGGGCTAAGTGACTTGCCCAGGATGACATAGGTAGTAATTATCTGAGGCCAGATTTGAACTTAGGTCTTTCTGACTCTGGATCCAGTACTTTATTCACTGCACCACCTAACTGACTTATGAATAAATCGATAAAACTAAAGAAAAAATCCAATACTTGAATATTCAAGAAATATTCACTCTGTGAAGTATGAGTAAAATACGACCATAACACACTATTTCTGAGTAGTTTAAAGAAGAATGATAGTTATGAGAGCAGAATTTATTTCCTACATATTAAAAATAATTGACAGAATAGAAAAACTGGAATTTGCAATGACAAGTCTCCCCAAAGAAAGAATAAATGATTAGGAATGTAAATACATAGAAGTGAAGGACAATATAGAAGAAAGAGAAGTAAAACAAAACAATAATTAAAGAAAATGTGCTCTCTAGCTAAATAAAAGATACTGAAAAACATGTGTAGATAAACTGAGGATAGATATCTCAGAATTAAGAGGGAAAAAAAAAAAAAACTTGAACACTATGATGCAGCAAATAATATACAAAAATTGCCCAGAACTTCTGAACACAAAAAATGAAATACCAAGTGAATCTTAAATTTAAGAATCTTAAATCTACAGAAGAAAAGAACAGTAAGAAAAAAAAAGCACTCTAATACACATAATGTTTAAATTTAGCAATTCAATTCAGAAACAAGTTCTGCAAATGACTTTGAGAAAGACCTTCAAATACAAAGAAAAGAAAATCCAATGATAGAAGACTATTCTGCACCCACCAGAAAACATAGGAAGAAATAGAAGTAATGTGATCAACAAAATTATAAAGTTCAAGATGTAGCTCAGAGTGACCTACCCTGCAAATCTGAACTTAGCTATAAATAAAAAAGACATTCAATTATAGAGGCATTTGATATATTCTTAGAAAGAAAACCAGATCTAAAGAGATTTTTTGCTTCTTCAATATCCCAGACAATAGAAATGCAGGAAAGGTAAACAAATGTAGGAGGACAGCAATAGCCACAGAAAAACCAATAAGAGACTGCTTTCTAGATGTACACAAGGAGAGAAATCAACTGAAAATAACTGGTAAAGGTATTGCAGATAAAATCATTTGAGACCCCGCCTAGAAGAAAATAATTTTGTGCATGGGGGAGGATAGAATATGTTCCAAAATAGGAAAGTGCATGAAAGGTGAAAGAGTAGGGATAAAGGGGAGTGTGTGATATACCTGAGTCAAATCAAGTGCTAGCAATGAAGGAAAGGGCCCTTGTTTGTAGTAATTTAGGAAGAAAAGACCCTGCAGGGGATAGGGTGAGAAGGAGAGGGGAAGAGTGTTTCATTGGGGTAAGGAAGGCATTGCTTTGATGGTAGAAAGGGGTTCTTGCCAATGAATTGGTGGAGAGAGGTTCTGTGAAAGGAGATAAGGACCTTGTGGTAGGTATTGTCTGGGAAGATTTAGTACTTCAAAATCCTACCTTGGCAGGAGGGAAAATTAAACTTCTAGGAGTACTTGCATCGGGGAGAATATGTAAGCATGGACTCAGGGAGAAGATTTTGAGGCAAATTGGGAAACAAGGAAATCAGAGGAAAGTATAGATCACTGGTGAGCAGCATGATCAGGCTCACTGTGTTGGGGAGAAGAAGGAGTGGACATCCTACCATAGGGCAGAAATTGACACTGTTTTGGAAAGGAGAAATAATAGAAAAGGGAAATCCATAGAGCAAGCACTATAAGGCAGTGGCAGAAAACTGCTTAAAGAGAAGAACCCAGAATATATAGCTTGGCAGTTTTAATTCCATGCAGAATGGAGAGAATAGAGACCAGATAATTACAAGAATCTTGTGCCAGAGAACAAGGGTCTTAAGTGAACAAAAAGAGAGGCCCGATAATGAAGAGAATGAAATCCTCTAGAAAGAAGTGCAAAAATGAAATTTTAAAAACTAATGAATAGAACTAGATGAAGGGGAGGGAATGGAAATCTTCTTGACTAAGAAGGAAAAAAGAGAGGAAAAATTAAATAGCCTGATAAAAACAAAAAAGGAAAAGGAATTAATAAGCAAATCAAGCAAACTTACTAGCTGTGTGTGCTTGGGCAGCTTCCTTAACCATAATCTGACTCAGTTTCATCATCTATTAAATGAAGATAATAATATTAGCACTTACCTCCAAGAGTTGTTGTAAGGATAAAGTAAAATAATATTTATAAAGAGTTTTACAAACCTGAAAGAACTATATAAATGTTATATAAATCAACTAGCATTTGATGTTATTACAGCACTCATTCTCCTCAGATAAGGCCAAATCATATTCTCTTTCTCTACTACTCCTGGTTCCAAAACTTCCTAAAATGAGAGTGGGTCATTGATTGCCACTAAAATGTGGTCATGAGATTTAGATGAATCATGCTATTACAGGACTATTTTATGTCAGAGGAAATTGGAAGAATGATACCAGGAGACAGATGTGTGCTGTCCAAGGTAGTTCATGACCATAAACAGCAACAAATGACTAAGCCTCTGAAACTCAGTCTTAACCCAGGAAAAGTGGTACTTATTCTAGTCCCAGTATCATGAAAGACAAAGTCAAAAGGAAGTGACTCAGCTCTATTTGGTTTAAAAACATTGAAGTAGTTCTCCCCAATTTGAAATGTCAGCTTTTAAGCATTGAGCAGATATTAATACCATCAGCTAGCCAATGGATATGGCGTTAGTTTACAGGTTCAAATTATGACTCTGCATTTTATTACTCACGGGAATTTGAAAAAATTACATCACCATTTCATTTATAAAGTAAGGGGGTTATAATAGATCTTTAAGATGTAAAATTTTAGGATGCAATAATGTAACAAGGATCAACTGTGAAAAGACTTAGCTAATCTGCTCAAAATGAGGATCCAAGTCAATTCCAAAGGACCCATGCTGAAAAATGTTATCCACTTCCAGAGACAGAATTAATAAACTGAGTGTAAATCAAAACATATTTTTCCATTTTATTTCAACACAGCTAACATGGAAATATGTTTTGAATGATTTTACTTATATAATTGATATCAATAATGCTTACCTTCTCAAGAGATGGTGGAGAAGTAAAAGAGAGGGAGAAAATTTAGAACTTAAAAGTTTTTTTAATTAATGTAATTGAAAAAATTTGAAGAAGTAAATAAAATGAATTTAAAATTTTAAAGCATATGATGCTCTGATCAGTGAATCCTTGGATGGTAGCCATGATTTCTTTTCTACGACCAAGCTCCCTTCTCATCTATTTACACTGATGGTTGAAGGAGAAAGAAATTAAAGCTAAGAATGCCAGTTAAGACAATGTGGTAGTCTTGGGGACAGCTTGGATGTATAGTAAGTAAATATATATTTTGATGAATTATTCCAGTGACATTTATAGGGTAGCTACTATGCTCTAAATCCAGCAAGAAAGACTAAGAATACTAGTGTCTGCTTTCCTAGAGTTGATAATTTAATAAAGGAGATAAAAAATGTTTGCAAATACCTTAGTGGAAGATGGAACTATGTATTTATAGGGGCATGAAAATAAGTATTGGCCCTTTTTTCCAGTGCAAACATAACCCCACTTTTGTTCAGGGATGCTAAAGTCTTTCTTTTAAGGCCTACAGAATATTCTTGAAATATTCTCTCTCATGCAATGCTAAAAGTAATGAATTTAGAGTCAGAGGACCTGGGTTCATATCCCAGATTTGTCTCTTAATCAATGTGGGAAGTTGAACTAATCAATTGACATCTCTAAGTCTATTTCCTATATATGAGGCAGATTAAATGACCCCAAAGGTCCTTTCTAATTTTACATATGTGATTCTATGATTTTTTAAAAAAATTTCCCATCCATTCCACTCACTAGAAATATACTGGAGTATTATACAAGAACTATTTCTTTTCTTGCATTTGCCTGGGCATGACAAACTATTGGCCTCAGACTAAAATGGTATCTATTTTTTTCCCAGTCCAGAATATTGTGACTGCCAAAGATGCCAGCTTCATTTTCATACACATTGCCCATTGCCTTATGCTCTGAGGCACTTCTTATCTTCAGAAATGTCAGTGAGTTTCTCTGAGAAAAACTAGGCTCAATAGCCTGACCCTCGCTAGAGTAAGATTATAGGCATATCTGTCACAGATGAAAATACTATATTTATGTCTCAGTGAAATACATTCATTGGTTTAAGTACCCAAAGTCCTCTGGGGAGTGCCACAAATCCACATAACGTTCCCAAGTACTCAGTTTTGTATTTGGGTCTCTGATTTAGCTGACAGATGTGTAACATCACAGACTATACAGCCAGACAAGTCCCTGGTGATGAAGGGATCAAAGGTATAAGTTATTTCATTTAAGGTAGTTTTTACTCAGGCTCACAAATTCTCCCTAAAGATTCTGCCATCCTGGATACTAGTAAGGATGATGACAATGATCATTTCTGGAAACATCGATGCTAATTGGGCATCTCATAGGAAGTGGAGATCAATTACAATATGTAACAATTCAAAAGACACTTATTATGTCTACAGATTGTTTTAACCCAATAATAGGATACTGCTAAATCTGCTTGATTAATAAGGCCCACACATGTAGCATGAATTTAAATATGCCAGTTTTAAAAATAATTAGAATATAAATAATACTAGTACTTTGAATTGCCATGTCATCTTTCTTTTAACAGTTATGTTTGTCTCATATATTATATACTTTCATAAGAGAACAAAAATTATCCCTAATTTACTAATAGGGAAACTGAGGCCCAAACCTGCTAAATGAAATTGTTCTGTCATAATAATAAAGTTGTAATATGACCTTGACCAAAAATATTCCTTAGTTAATTTCTTGAGAAAAAAAATCTTAAATAGAATGAATTATGCAGATTGCTTGGGTTTTATTTTTAACCTTGTCCACATCTTTACAACATACAGTCTTGAAGAATGGAAAAAAGTAATTTACAGTAAACTGAGTTCAATGGAGATGTGTGGTTTTTGAAAAGATAGAAAGAATATGATCACAGAATTATAGATTTAGATCCTGAAGAGGCCATCAAGCCTAACTCTCTTATTTTGTTTATGAGGAAATGGAGGCTTACAGATGTAAAGTGACTTACCTAGTGTCACAGCTCAATGAGTTTTGTACCTAGATTCTTGACTGCAAGTCCAGTTCCCTACGGTATTATATCATCTTGTCTCAAAGGTGTTAAGAGTATACTGCACTATACTGGTAAAATTCCATTGTAATTAATTGTATAGGACACTCAAATTGTTTCTTACAAGTTGGCATCCTGCTAAGATACATACCGTCCTAAAAGTCATATACCCACTCTTTAAGGCCTAGAAATGAGACAGAAACTAAGGTTTAGAAATTAGATATCAGTTCATTTTTTTGTTTGTTTTTGCAAGACTCTGTAAAAATTACTTCAATTCTCTAATTAATATCTCAGGAGTATCCTCACCCTTGGAAGTCCCGCTTTGAAACTGGATGGCTTTTTCCAGAACTTCCATTTTAAGGAGAGCATTCAGGTCAGCTATCCTTTCTTTTTCGTTTCTTTTTTCCTTTTTCCTTCCCTTTCCGCCCTTCCTCACCATCTTAGAGATGATTCCCATTAGACACAAATATGTCTGGCTATCTCTGTGTGTGTGCATGAGTATGTATGTATATGTAAAAACATTCTATACATATTTCTACTTATCAGTTTTTTCTCTGGATACATATAGCATCTTCCTTAATAGATCCTTTGTACTTGATTTAGGTGTTTATAATAGTCAAAATTACTTAGTTACTCTAAGTTATTTTCAAAATAATATTTCTGTTATTGTATACATTTTCTTGGTTTTGCTAATTTTGCTCTTCATTATTTTCTGCAAGTCTATCCATGTTTTTCTAAGATTATCAAGCTCATAATTTCTTTTTTTTCTTATTTAATATTTTATATTTTTCCAATTACATAAAACAATTTAAACATTTTTTTCAAATTTTGAGTCCCAAATTCTCTTTCCATCATATATGCTACAGACTTTTCATGGATCATTGGACTGATGAGAATAGCTAAATTATTCATGATAGATCATTGTATTATATTCCCATTAATGTATACAAAGTTCTGATTCTGCCTATTTCATTTCACATCAGTTCATGTTAAATCTTTGCATGTTTTTTCTAAGAGCAGCCTGCTCATCATTTCTTAAAGCACAACAGTATTCCATCAAAGTCACATACAATTTCTTCAGCCATTCCTCATTTGATGGACATTCCCTTAATTTCCCATTCTTTGCTACCACTAAAAGAGCTGGTATTAATATTTTTGCATACATTAGTCCTTTTCCTTTTTTTATCTCTTTGATCTAATAGTGGCATTGTTTGATCATATATATATATATATATATATATATATATATGTAAAACATGTTTTTATAATTCTTTGGACATAGTTCTAAATTGCTCTCCAGAATAGTCAAATCAGAATGCAATTTCACCAAACTACCCTCCCTTCTATCAGCTCCCCCATCTTCTCTTATCCCTTTCCCTTCCTACTTTTCTTATGGTAAGATAAATTTCCACACCCAACTGTGTGTATATTATTCTTTCTTTGAGACAATTACAATGTGACTAAGGTTCATGTGCTTCCCTCCCCACTTCCCTCATTTCCCCCTCCCTCCACTCATTTTCTATATATATGTCATGAAGGGTATAGCATCCTCCAAAATCTCTACAGAAACAAGGGGGGAGAGATGGGCAGAGGAGGAAGAAAAGGTTGGGGAAAGATGACAAGGGAGTGATCCATAGGTGGGGGAAGTTAGTAATAGCAAGGTAAGTTAAGGAGCAGAATTAAAGAAGAGTTATCAGGTAAATTGTTGGCAGAACTGTGAACAGATCCAACCATTCTGGAGAGCGATTTGGAACTATGCTCAAAAAGTTATCAAACTGTGCATACCCTATATCCCAAAGAGATACTAAAGAAGGGAAAGGGACCTGTATGTGCCAAAATGTTTGTGGCAGCCCTTTTTGTAGTGGCCAGAAACTGGAAACTGAGAGGATGCCCATCAGTTGGAGAATGGCTGAATAAATTATGGTACATGATTGTTATGGAATATTATTGTTCTGTAAGAAAAGACCAGCAGAATGATTTCAGAGGGGCCTGGAGAGACCTACATGAACTGATGCTAAGTGAAATGAGCAGAACCAGGAATCATTATACACAGCAACAAGACTATACGATGATCGATTCTGACCAGACATGGCTCTCTTCAACACTGAGATGATTCAAAGCAGTTCCACTCAAGCAGTGATGAAGAGAGCCATCTACACCCAGAGAGAGAACCATGGGAAAAGATTGTGTGGAACACAACATAGCATTCTCACTCTCTCTGTTGTTATTACTTTGCATTTTGTTTTCTTTCTCAGTTTTTCTTTTTCTTCCTTCTTGATCTGATTTTTCTTATGCAGCAAAATAAATGTATAAATATGTATACACATATTGGATCTAATATGTACTTAAACATATTTAACATGTATTGGACTACCTGACATCTAGGGGAGGGGAGTGGGGGGAAAGAGGGGAAAATTTGGAACAAAAAGTTATGCAAGGGTCAATGTTGGAAAAATTACCCATGCATATGCTTTGTAAATAAAAAGCTTTAATTTAAAAAAAAAGAAGAGTTATAAGGGATATGAAAGAAGAAATATACCCAAATACTACAACAAGGATTAGAAGTAAAATTTATTAGAAAAAAAAAGTACAGAGAATAATCTTAGATAAATTTAAGTTGGACAAAGTCAAATTTTCAATCAAGAAAGAAGTCTACATTATATGTCAGCCATATAATATTGTTTTATATGCATGTTTATATATGGGTAAATGTGTATGTGTATATATATATATATATATATATATGTCTGAGTATATGTAGATATGTGTGCATGTTGTTCTTTATACATGTATATACAGATATATGTATATATGAGTGGGTCTTAGATGGGTGTGAATGTATATGTATAATGTACATATATATGTATGTATATATCTATATAACACACATCTGTGCTTAATTATAGCCTGCTTGGGGGAAGTATGGTAGATGAAGGGGAAAAAACAAGTAAAGTAAAAAAAAACACTACACAGAAGAAAAAAAAAACTCACAAGAAAGCAATGAAAAGATGGGACACTCATGAATGTAATTTCTTCTACTATTATATATCTTTTTTTCAACTGGTATGTATATTTATTGTTATATATTTTGAATCCTCCCTGATGTTCTGCTAGGCAATTGATGTTCTGTTTTATTTTCCTTTTCCGTTTTTCTTTTTTTTTTAATTCTGTTTTTTTTAATAAAATAAATTTAATTAACCTTTAGCAGGGATTCAAATTTGAAATGCTTTATGTATATTTTAAGTGAAGTTTCTAGTGTTCATAATCTCAGACCAAACATTAGAAGATACACTTTAGGAACTAGTCAGATATGGTTTTTACAAAAAGTTTTAGATTTACTATCATAACATGAGGGTTATAAGACTACCTAGATGAATGACTTTGGGCAACCTCCTCCCCACTATATGTGTTTCCCCATCTACAGAACGAAGGGTTTGAACTAAATGATCTCTAAGATACATTTAGCTATGGTTCTGTCCCTTACGTTAAATAACATGATATGTACCCATAATATTATTGTTCTTGTTGTTGTTGTTGTTGTTCAATCATTTAAGTAATATCCAACTCTTCAGGACCTTATTTGAGTTTTCCTGGCAAAAACAGTGGAGGAGTTTGCCATTTCCTTCTCCAATTCATTTTATAGATAAGAAAACTGAGGCAAACAGGATTAAGTGTCACACGTTTAGTAAGTGTGATTTGAAATCAGGAAGATGAGGCGTCCTGTCTTCAGACCAGACACTCTATCCACTAGTCCATCTAGCTGCACCTATGATACATATAGGTATCAAGTACATGAAGTGTACTTTCCATCTTGAGTTTTAATGATGAAAATGTATTATTAAAATGTAGAAATAAAATGTACCTATCTGTCCAGTCACTTCATAGTGGGAGAAAGGTTTAATAGAATGTTATTTAAAAGATGTCAAGTAACTTGTTCAAGGTTATACATCTGATGAGCAACAGAAAACTGAAACTAGAATTCACATCTCAACTCCTGAGACATTGCACTTACCCAGATCTCATGCTACTTATGAAATGTCATCAAGGAAACAAATACTGGATTCCAAACTGTAGGGTGCAATATTGAATCTCTCAATCAAGAAGGCATGGAAGAAAGATCTAAAAACATTCAGAAGTGGGGACAAGGCATGAGGCATTCCTGGGAATAAAAGGATGGCAGTAACCATCACACCCTAATTTTGCAAAAGGCAAAAAGAAAAAAACCTGTTTCAAAAGTAAATTTTTCAAAGATAAATGTCACATTAACCTGAGCTCCATTCAATGAACCACAGTGATGTATTTTTATGCATGAGATATTTAAAGATTGTCTTTATACAAACTTCATGCTACATGAAGAGGTCAGAAATATTGTCACAATTGTTTTACTTCTTACTTCTAGACCCAGGATTTCATTCCATTTCCCCCCAGCATTCCTTAGTTTGTGTTCTTAACCTATTATGTAATGACATTTCAGTGTTTGAGAGATGAATTGCCCTTAGTGTAAAGTATGGCAGTGGATCTATAGCCCTAAGCACTGCTAATTAGTTTCTAATGTAACTACAATTCTTTTGAAGAGATGTTTTCCTGCTTAAAAATCTTCTTAAAAGTATCCCTTAGGCTAAAATTAAGTTGGAAGAAGAGCTGAAGAGATAAGAGGAGAAAGAGGCTTCCAAGAACTTGGATTAGTAGCCAGCCTAATATGATTCATCATCTCCAGGCTAAAAAGGGCCTCAACTTCCCTCCTGCCAGGCCAGCCATGTTCCCGGAGTATGCAGCTGCCGAGGTGAAAGCGCCACCACACTTCATCACAGTTACGACATCAAACTAATAGTTACAAATGTGTTTTCAAGGAAGGGGGAAGGGAAAAAGGAATGCTGGGAGGGGAGTTACCAAAGGATCCATTCTGACAACATCTGAAAGCTTTTTTCCCCCTTGCCTAAGCAATTGCTGCAGTCTTATTTGTTTACTCTTTTGTTTGTTCATATAACAGGTAAAGATGTTTTTACCTGCAGTATTTAAAAAATGAAGAGGTAAAAAGTTGATTTTGTTGCCTGAAACAGAAACATATGACTTCTTTTTTTTGGGGGGGTGGGGGGAGGAGGAGAAAGACAGACAGAGAGGGACAGAGAAAGACAGGGGTAGACAGCGAGACAACCACAGTAGAGAGAGACAGAGAGACAGAGAGAATCCGGAAACAGTGAATCCCTTTCTAGAGACTAGTTCACAGTTCTGGGGACCACAGTTTGTAGGTTTCCTTCATCTTCAGTTGCTTTTCCCACAATGCATCCCCAACCATCTTTTAGCTTCATTTTGATGTATCTTTGATTTCAGTTTTTTGCTTTGTGAAATGACAAGAAGGCAATCGATATTTACCGCAGAGAGTGCTGAAGGACTCAATAGCTCCAAAGTCCTGACACCAGCACCCATAAAAAACGTTAGCTCGCATGTAATTGATTCATTATGGGCCTAATTGGCCACACAGTGAAAAACTGATGGGAAATATCGGTTACAAGTAGACCGGGGAAAAAATGTATTAAAACACTAAATTCTTCTCAATGAATTTTAGAAAAATTCTAAGCCTCCAAATGTTTAGCATTGCTATAAAAATATTTCATTTTTGCTCACCCAAAGCTACCCTTAGAGAAAATAAAAATATGTCTCATGGAGATACAAAAACTAACAATATTTTACTTTTATCATCAGACATAAACAAAGCCTTTTTCCTCTACATTTCCAGATGATGGAATGGTACTTGATAGTAATCCATCAGAGCATGTTATAATTTTCAGATGAGAGATTCCAAAAGAGAGCACTAGCAATTTAGACCAAGGGGAGATGATGGCTTCCTTCTTCCTCATGATTTAAGAACAGTTTATCTCTTTGTGATGTAATGGAGTAGCCCTCCTGGTCCCCACATTAAAATGTTTTTATTTTCATTTTCTTCTATGATTCCAGCTTGATTGAAGCCATTTATTAATAAGTACATGAGGAAGCCCAGGAAAAGGTTTGAAGACTTTCTCTGGGCCAGAAAGAAAATAGTTTCCAATTCTGACAATTTGCCAATCCTCTCCTGTGATATTCAGAGGACCCACTTATGAAGATTGAAACACAAATTAGACTTTAAAGTACATATTTCACAGTATCTATGAATTTCAGAGTCATGAGACTTCAGAGGGGCATCTAGTCTAATATACACATAAGCAAGAATCTCCCCTACACCATACTTAACAAATGGATCCACCACCCTCATCCTGAAAAACTAAGTGAAAGTCAATAAACTTACCTCATAAAGGTATAGAATCCTCAAATGTGAGAGCTAGAAAGGACCTTAGAAATCATTTGGGACTTCTCATATCTAAACTCAGATCCTTTCAATATGGTCTAAGACCCCAAGAGTTTTCTTTCTTTCTTTCTTTTTGCCATATGCCATTTGTAATGTGAATTCATTGAAATTCCAAAATAGTTTTCAAATAAATTGCTGCAGGCAGGCAAGAAGGAAGGAAGGAAAGAAAGAAGGAAGAAAGGAAAGACGGACAGACGGAAGGAAGGAAGGAAGGGAGGGAGGGAGGGAGGGAGGGAAGGAGGGAAAAAGGGAGGTAAAGGGAGGCAGAGGGGGGGAAGAAACAAAGAAAGATAAAAATGAATTTAGGCCAAAATAGGTAAAATGATTTATTAAATAAATATACTTTATTCTTCATATAAACATATCTAAATTCTTTTTTATATAAATAATTATGAGTGAGAGGTAACCTTTGTGATTTTTCAGTTAAACTTACTCACTTTAACAAAGGAAGAAACTAAGGCTCAGGGAGAAAAATCAACTCACTCAATACCACACAGGACCAGAATTTAAGAGTCCAATTTCCAGTGTACCTTCCACAATACCAAATTGCCTCCTGATTGTTCAGTCCAATTAGCAAATTTGAAAGACTTGAGAACCTAAGACATTCCTCATGAAGTTGAAATACTTCCCAGGCACATCCAAGAAAATAGATTAAAGATGTGACAGATGGAGTAATAAAGTTTCCACGAAGTATAACTTCAAGCAAATTAAACTCATTCCATTTGTCACAAGATCCGTGAGTGTGAAGACCCATTATTTTGTGTCAAGTTCAATAGTTTGAGGGTTAATAGAAGCAGCACATTGCTTTCATCTGGCAGTCTCATCTCCTCATTTGTTCTCAGACAGTTGGGATGTGGCTACAGAGTCTGAACAATTGGGTTAAACTGATACTATATTTTGCTTTGACAAGACCCTAACCACTGGTTAGTAGGGAGGCAAATGAAAATGTTAAATCTGAACAAAAACAAGAGTTTGGAAATCTTTCAGAAGATAGAAGGTTTATTATAGACATGCAGATAATGAGTTTTCCTTTTTTCCAAAATAGATTCCAATTTGGAATGCAATCAGGCTCATGGGAAAAATCAGAGTATTCTCTTACACTGAAACCTTCTTGCAATACAAAAATAAAAGCCCCATTCTGCCTGGTGAGGATAGCCTGTCTGCTTTCTAGGTATTTGCGTTCCTATGTTGGCTTTCTCAGTTCCGAAATTTGGCTATGTTTTGTAGAATCATCTAATGTGAGAGCTGGAAGGAGCTTTGAAGATCATCTTATTTTACAAAAAAGGAAATTGAAATTCAGGAAGGGCAGTGATTTGCCTCAGGTTATACAACAAAGCAAGGGAAGAGCTAGGATTAGAATCCAGATTGTGGTGGTTGGTGATAGTGGTGATAGTAGCAATGGTGGTGGTGGCAGCAGTGACAGTAATTTTCAGAGTCCAAATTCAAAGCCCAATTTATCATCTCTATTGGAGGTTTGGGGGGAGGGTTGATGGAGGGGCAGAAATGTCAAAATAGAGAATATCGGCCAGAGTAATGGAAAATATTCCTTCTGTGTGCCAAGATCAATCAGTCAATAAACATTTCTTTAATGCCTACTGTGTATAGGCAGTGCTAAATGCTAGGGATACAAATACAAAAGAGATAGTCTCTGAAGCCTTGGAATTTAGTCTAATGGAGGAAGCACACATTCAAAAGGAAGATGAAAAAATAGTGAGGAGTGGGGGAAGAGGAATAGGTTGTATCAGACAGAGCTTTTGGGCACAATGAAGAAGGGAGAAGTCCAATTCACTTCAGCTAGAATATTAGGCTAAAATTATAACTATCTGTTCCCTTAACTATTATTAGTTTAGGGGATATAGTTTTCTGGTTTAAACTAAACTTCTGGTTTCTGTTCATTAATGGGAAAAGGCAGACTTCCACAATCCACAATTCACACCAAATAGTAAAAATAGTAAAGAAACCCATTTATACAAATTGATAGCAAAACAAACATCAGAGAAGGTATACATGGGAAAATACATACCAGACAATAGAGTAAAGCACCTCTCCCACTGGGAACAAGGTAATCTAGTTCTACTAGAAGAGTCCCAGATCTCACTAAAGAGCAAGTCTCTGGGGGAGCAAGTCTGGGAAAGGAAATGCTCACGAGTGCTGGCTCCTCTCAAGTCAGCTTCTTCCAGGGTTATTCTCTCTTCAGCAATCTGAAGTGGGGCTAGCATCCTCCACTGTCTCTCCCAAAGTTGGAAGCCAGGAGTACCTGGAGGGCCTGCAAAGCCCAGAGATTGAAGCAGAGCATCGCTCTTTCCCACCCTCACCAACTTTGCCCTGCCCTTCACACACTCATTTCCACCAATGAGGAAAGAGTTCCATACCAACACTTCTGCTTTGGAATTCACTTTATTTAGAAAATGGGAATCTTTAATGGAGATCTGGAGAAAAGGGGAGAGGGTAACTTTGATCTGTGGATACAGATAATCAGATCTGCCAGACAAGTGGCTAAAATTGATATTCAGGAGATGTAATGGGCTGAAACTCTTGAGTCATTGCACTGAGGTCCCAAGCACGTGAGGCTAAATAGCAATTGGATGATACTCTTATTAATATACATGCTTGGATAAAGAATGGCCCCGCCCACTCTGTGCAAGTTTTGATGTGTTGTATAGGAAATGACGTAGGGACGATTTGGGGGGTGGAGTGAGAGAGGCAGAGGCACTGCTGGCTGGGTTCGTGTCGTGACTGCTCTCACTTGGTATCACCATTCCCCTTCACCTCCGCAAAGAATAAAGATCAAGGATTTTCCCTTAACCTGAATTCCTGACTCCAGCTGATTTTAAAATACTCGGTCATCACAAGAGAAGCCAGGGTTGGCCTGAGAATATTGTGTGTCCATAGCAATCAATCTAGGAGGAGGGGGGAGGAGTTCTAGGAGAGGAAAAAAGCTCTAAGAAAGGAAAAAGGACACAGAGAAGAGGAGAAAGATGAAGTCAATGGCAAAACTATTAGATGGGATGGTAAGGAAAAACTGAGTGAAGCAAAAGTATTAGTTATAATTGACACATAGGTAGCACACTTTAAGGCTTAGAAAATACTTTTCATCCATTATCTCATTCAACCCTCACAACTCTATGAAAAAAGTGTCCAAGTATAATTACTTCTACTTTACATTGGGGGTGGTGAGAAGAATTGGAGTTCTACAAGGTTAGTTCAGGGGTGTCTAAGAGTCAAAGCAGAAAACCAAATTTATTTGATTATATGTTGTAAAAAGTTGTATTAATCACCTATTATGTAAAAGCTCTGTACAGGTCCTGGGGATACAAAGATTTTTTTTTTTTAATGATAGAATCCCTGACCTCAAGGATTTTCCTTTATGTTGGAATAATGGGACATATACACCCACAATTATAGTACATGGTAAGATATGTCTGAGCAAAGTAAGAATGTAGATAAAGTATTATCCGAAAATTGGAATAGAGAGAAAACATTTTTAGCTTCAGGGATCAGAGAAGGCTTTAGGAGGAGTAGACATCCTTGCTGAAGAGAATAAGGATTCTGAAAGGCATAAATGAAAACTGATTGTATTCCAGGAATGTAACTTAATGTCTTTGAGATGTGCCCAATATCACAGATCCAGTATGTGTTAAAGATAGGACTTGAACCCATTTCTTTTTTACTGTGAGATTAGATTTTTATTCCCTACACTATGCTATCTCTAAAAGTCAGACATGCCTTAGAGAAACAATTTTGATAGTTGTCTAGCTGAAAGGACTGGACAAGGGAGAGTCTTATTATTGCCAGTAACTAATTTTTTTTCCATTTATATCCCATTGTCCCACTGACCTTAAACAGATCAAAGATCCCCAAAAAATACACAAAACTTGAATTTCTACCTCCACTCCTTTTGTTACTACTTCCAGGGTAACACTTATTGTTTCAAAAATTTGAATATTCTGTCATATTTTAAAGGAGCCCATTGGATTTGGGGAACTGAGAATTCTAGGGAAAAGATTGACAGCACTGGACAACCTTAGGAAAAGTTCTTAGCACCCAAACAATCTGATCTACCTATTTTGTGCACAGCATTCCCTTTCCCCAAATTCAAGTGCACAATCATTTGCATTTTGCCTCCTTTTTCTAATAAGTTCTTCTAACTCTAGCACAGAGCCTCCACCAGGGCACAGCCATAAGCATTAAATTATATTACCAGAGCTCCAGGCAAGTGAAAAAAGACTCTAAAAATATTGTGGACAAGAAGATGACCAACATTTTAAGATTTTTACCTTACCCATTTCAATAAGATAAACAAGTAATCTGTGAAGCTCTCTACCATCCCTACACAACTACAAAGCAGTGCTATTTGACTCAAGCTACCTTATATGTTTGTGCTCATTATTTTTTCTGTCAAATTTTTGGTCCATAGAGGGGATTTTTTGCAAATAAAACAGAATCTCAGGACAGTTTGTCATACAATCCATTGTGTGTAGGATATCCTTTGGTTACACTTTTGCTAAAACATTATGCCTCTATATGTAGGCACACATTTTGAAATGTTTTATTTTTAAATTGTTTTTCTTATCATGTTTTTCAATCCACTTCTCATTTGTCCTCTAGGGATCAATCTCCCAAAATGAGCATACTACTTCCATCAAACAGTTCAATGAAGAGGGGGTGGGAAGAAAGAGAAGACAGACAGACAGACTGGCTACAGCAAAACTATTTAATTTGAACTGGTTGCCCCCTCTGAAAAATGATGTCGACATCAGATAAGGAAACTGGCAGTTTAAAATTGTTTCATCAGGACCAGTTGCCTGTTTTGAAGCTCATTCCAGACAATTGAAAACTGAAAAATCTCTCTCTCTCTTCTCTCTCTCTCTCTCTCTCTTCCCCTCTCCCTCTCTCTGGCAATTGTCCAACTTGAAGCCTGTTTCTAACTGAAGTGCAGGCCAGTGTGATTCATCTAGAGAAAGCAATCCCATGGAGCAAATTGCATATTTTCTATCTAACTGGGCTGTATCAATGTTTTCCTTCTTTCCTTCAGTTCATTATCTTTAAGCTTCCTGTCAAACCAACAATCCATTTGGAAAATTTTATATACTACATAAAGAGCAAACCTGCTACTTATCACTATATAATGTACTTCACCTTCTTTCTGAGAGTTTCACAGATGAGAAGATTAAGTGTTATATCCTTCCCCCTTGGAATGAGTTTTTTTTTTTTTCTTTATCCCATCCAAGTTGAATTTATTGACCTAACAAAGGTTTCCCTATGCTAATTACTGACTAGAACTATATATCATTATCTTCAACTAATATTTACTGAGCACCTTCTGTTTGTATCTGGGCTGATCACTTTAATTAAAAAGTGTTACTTTTAAGAAAAGCCCTGCTTTCCTAGGTAGGCAAATTAAAGCAGAAAGATTTCATGAACTGATAACTGGAGTAATATGTAAAAAATTTAGACCTTCCATCCCTGCTACCCTCCCCAGCTGACTAAATAAACTCTTTCCAAAACAGTTTCTTGAGCCCAGCTTCTAATGGGAGACATGCTAGGTTCTCTTTTCTCATGTTTTCTGGCTCGATAAAACTCCAATCCCATTGCCCCAAGGATAAAAAGCTTTAAGTTTAGGTTTATACTTAGAGAGATTGTTTCCCCAAAAAGGGAAAATAAAAAGATAGTTATAAACCAGGAATGAGATAAGTATTTTATTCCTAAGCACAAGAGAAATGTGAAACATAAAAGACCCTTACAGCTTACATTGACAGAATGAATTAAAACAGGATTCTATTACTTGTAATTACTCTTACAGTATGATGGGAGGCTGGTATTTAAACCTCATCAGAATATAAGCAGTTTTCACCTTAGCTCTGCATTGTCCAAATAATTCCCAAATAATTTAACTAGTAAGACAGGCTAAGCTTGGGCCAATTCTCTTCTTGAGGGCTGTCATCCTCTCTAAAAAAAATAAAAATAAAAAAGCTTCCTTTGATACATATCAGATTCACTTGATAGACTCCAAAACACTTAAGACTGTTCAAACTCACAAAGTCAACTTCAAGCATGGACATAATTATCTCCAGATGTATACTCATTTACCTAATAACAGGTAAGAACAAGAACAAACATGGAAAAGGCAGCAAGGAGCCCATGTGCAAGCTTATCTAGTAGCAACTCTTTTCTTCAGCTACCACATGGACAAGGTCATCATGATGTGTAGAGAAGGATCAGCTCTTTCCTCTCCCTTATTGGAAGTGTCAAATTGTTACATGATGTCATATAGGGTTGAAAGAATAAAGAGCCAACCAATAAAGTCTTTTAACTGATGCAGCACCTTACCTCTGAAATTATCAAGATAGAGGAGAAGATCAGGGGCCACTCAGGTTTGCCCTGTTATATCAAATGCCAAATGCTTTTGGTACTAGGTCATCACATGGTCAGAAGAAGCCAGGGTGTACACACTCAGCACTCCCAAATACTAAATTACAAATTGTATGAATGCACTTTCCTTAGAATAGTTTCCATTAACTAACCCACCCAAACAAAAGAAAAAATACAAATTAACCTTAAATGATTTGAAGCTCTGGCCCATTAGTTACTATTTTTCAGTCATTTCAGTTATATCTGACTGTGACCTCATTTGTGGTTTTTGTGCAAAAATACTGGAATTTTTGTTTTGCTATTTCCTTTTTCAGCTCATTTTACAGATAAGAAAACTGAAACAAATAGGGTTAAGTTACTTGTGCAGGGTCACATGGCTAGGAAGTGTTTGAGGCCACATTTGAACTCAGAAAGATGATTTTCCTTGACTTCAAGGCCTGGCATTTAACTACCTATTGGTTTCAACTCCCCATAAGGGTTGTAAAAATTAAGAGGGATAATCTCATTGCTGTATAAATGAAATAAGATGATGGAAATGATTTGTCCTTCTTATAATCTCATAGAACAGTTTTCGCTTATGTATTTATATTCTAATTTGTTTTATATTTATCTGTGTAGAAGACCGCTCTCTTTAGATTATAATCTCCTTGAGAACAGACAATGCTTTATTCAGTTTTTCATCTGTCCATGCCTAAAGTGCATTTTTTCAGGTGTATGTTTTTTCTTTATTAAATATTTTTTCTTTTTTTAATATTAACAAATATTAACCATAAATTTTTGTTGAAAGTACTAATGAATTAGAATTCTTTCTTGAAAAAAGAGGCCCAATGTGCTACAAAGGCTAGAAAGGTTAAAAGTAAAGGGAGACAATTGCATTATGACCTAAGACATATTCTAATAAAGCAATAAATATTGGATATTTACTTACCTATCATGTTTCTGAGTTCTGATTGAGGTTGCTGAAATTCATGTCACTAGAATCAATACAGAGTTTGCTTTATGGTGATTTCCTATTTAGAATTTTCTTTAAGGCTTTCCTGTCCCATCTCCTCGCTATGAATTCCTTCAGAGATTCATAGGAATTTTGTGGTAATAGTATTTTATAACTTGTGGCATAAAATTGTGTTTAAATTTACAATCCAAGAACTATGGGTTAGCTGGCCACTATTACAACTTTAAATTTGTCTTCTGGTTTTAAAATGTTTGTATCATGTCCTGATTTTATTTCTGTTGTAACAAAATTGTGAAAAGGATAAACCAATTAATTTTTTTGAACTATGCTTTCAAAAAATCAGAAATGTATTGGCTTTTATATTTGGCAGCTCTGTGACAGGGGCATGGAGAGATATGGACACTATTGTACTGCTGTCAGAGCTGTGAATTCTTCCAGTCTTTTGAAAAACAATATAGTACTATGTGATAAAAACTACAAAACCATCTGACCAAATGATAGCAGTAATACATCTATATCCTCATTAAGTTAGTGATGGAAAAGGGAAACAATGGTCCAGGGAGGGTGTCCTTTTCTTTTTTTCAAAAATAATTCCAGCAACATTTTTCATAATAACAACAACAACAAAAAAAAGGATCCAATTCTGATATCCAGTGATTAGGGAATAATTAAACAAAATGTGGTATACAAAGACAAAAGAATATGTACACTAAGAAAAATGCAAATATTAAGAATACAAAGAAATATGAAAGATTTGTCTAAGAAAAATTTCCCTCACAGATCAGTTTAATTTCCAGTTCTTTGCCACAACAAAAGGAGTTACTATAAATATTTTCTGTATGTATATACATACATACATACACACACACATATACACCCTTTTTTTCATCTTTTTGGGATACAAATGTAATAGTGGTATTGCTGGATGTTTGGGCATAGTTCCAAATTGCTCAAAATTGTCACAATTTTACATATCTTCCCAACTTTTATTATTTTCCTTTTCTGACATATTATGAGACAACCTCAGAGTTGTTTTAATTTATATTTATTTAATCATTAGTGATTTAGAGCATTTTTTCATATGACTATAGATAGCTTTGATTTCTTCATCTGAAAACTACTTGTTCATTTCCTTTGACCATTTACTATTGGGTAGTGATTTGTATTCTTACAAATTTTACTCTGAGAATCTGAGAAATCAGGCTTTTATCAGAGAAAAGATATAAAAATTTTCCCTAAGTTTCTGATTTCCTTCTATTCATGGTTGCCTTGGTTTCATTTGTGTAAAAACTTTTTAGTTTAGTATAATCAAAATAAAAATCAAAATTTTATATCCTATAATGTTCTCTCTCTCTTGTTTGGTCATATTTTCTTCCCATCTCCATAAATCTGCCAGGTAAACTACTCAATGATAGGAGACAGCTTTACACTGTTTTCTTGTGCAGACTCCAAGATCTGCTCTGAATACTGAGTCTATGATGAGACTGTATTTTATACTTTGAGCTACTAGTCAGGACTAAAACTGAATCTGTGCTCTGGCCCTGAGCTTTAGATGACCACTACCCTTCTAGTAGCCTTCTGGGCTGCCTCAATGCTCTAAACAGTGGATCTGTTCTCCTAGGCCTTCTAGGAGAAACTTTACTGTTGGCTTAGTTCTAGAGCTAAGTGATCAGTCACCTCCTAGTTCAAAGCTGTGGAAGTTAAGTCTGTGTTCCCTACCCAGCCTGCTGCTCTGGGCAAGCGCTGATTTTTTGATCTGCTCTGAGATGGTCTAATTTGAAGTTCTGCCCACTTTTCTAGGCTACCTTTAGTATTAGCTAAGTCGGGGTAAATCTGTATTCAGCTCTGAACATTCCTGATTTAGATCTCTAAGGGGCTGAATACATGATCCTAACCCACCCCCTTTCCTCATCATTTGCTTGCATCAATTTTGTGATCTTGGGCTAAAAAATTGATATTAAATAGTTTTTCCTCAGATTTCCATTCAGTACTCAGTGTGGGAATAGTAGGAGTGTCTGTGGAAAAGAAAGTTGAATTGTGCTACTTTTTTTCTATTTCCTTTATGCTGTATGAATGTATTCTTAACCAAACAAGGGACAGAGGCAATTGCAAAAGATAAAATGGATAATTTTGATTACAGAAAATTGAAAGGCTTCCATAGAAACAAATTAATGCATCTACAATAAGATTCTAAGTCATAGAAGAGGAAGAAAATCTTTGTATCAGATTTCTCAAATAAGGGTTTAATTTCTAAGATACATTGACATCTAAAAAATATATTACTAAAATCCATTCCCTAAAAGTTAAGTGGTCAAAAGAAATAAACAATTTTCAAAATTAGTAATAAACTTTTAAAAACATCCCAATTTACTACTACTAAGAGAAATGCAAAATAAAACAACCCTCATCTTTTACCTCACAATACATCAAGCAAATTGTAAAAGTTACTAAAAACCTGCAAATCCAGTGTTGGAAGGGTTGTGGGAAGATTATTGTTGTTCAGTCATTTTCAGTCATATCTAACTTATTCTGACCCCATTTGGGATTTTCTTGGCCAAAAAAAACCCCCAAATACTGGAGTGGTTTGACCTTTCTTTCTCAAGCTCATTTTACAGGTGAGAAAACTGAGGCAAACAGGGTAACTTGCTCAGGGTCACACATCTAGACCATGTCTGAGGTCATATTTGAACTTGGAAAATAAGTCTTCCTAATTCCAGGACCAGCCAGCACTCTATCCACTGTGCCACCTAGCTGCAGGAAGATAGGCATACTAATACGTTGTTGGTAGAGCTTTGAATCAGTACAACTATTTTGGAAAGCAATTTGGAATTTCGCAAATAAAGTAACCAAAATGACAATATCCTTTGATACAAAGATTTCACTGCTAGGCAATATTCAAAAGAGGTTATTAATTTTTTAAAGGCCCTACTGAAAGAAAAATATTTATAATTTTTTTTTGCAATAACAGAGAAGAACACTACTTAACTAAGTAGTGATCACAGATGGAAAACTAAACAAATTGTGGATCATTAATATAATAGAATATTACTGTGTTGTAAAGATATGATAAATACTAAGAAGCATGGAACTATTTATATAAATTAATGCAAAGTGAAGTAATCAAAGCCAAGAAAGCAATATATGCAATGGCTATATGCAATATAAATAGGAAGAACCATCACAAAATAATCCAAAATAAAACCTACAAAATTACAAAAAATAAACTTGACTGCAAAAACACTTTCCCCCCACTCCTTTTGCACAGTGGGGAGGTAGCCAATAAGTGCAAAATATTGTAATGTAGTGTCATGGGTTTTTTTTAATGATGTACTCACCAACTTTGCTTAATTTTGCTCTTCTTGACTTATATGGAATGGCTCTCTGAAACAGTATAGCATTAATTTAGGCAATATAAACCAGTATGTCAATAAAAAATTATTTTTAAAATATTTTTGCATGACTGCACATGTATAAACTATATAAAATTGCTTGCCTTTTCAATGATAGGGAAGGGGAAAGGGTGAGGGAGGGAATTTTGAACTCAAAATTATTTTTTAAAAAAGAATATTAAAAATAAAATATACTTGTAACTAGAAAAAAAATCTAATATTTTAAAAAGAACAAGTTCCCCACTGGTCACATTATCTGAATAGTAAGAATGAAAATATATTTTCACTGATCACTGCTACTTTAAATTTCCTTACCATATTGTTCTTTTTTCCCCCTGTCTTATGAAATTAGAATAGTTGCAAAACTGTATTTTTTAAATAGGGTTATTAGCCTACTAATGAGGTCCTAGATCTTAGAATATTCAATGATTTGCCCTTATTGGTAGGTTATGCAAAGTATGTGCAAATATTCCATGCCTGGTTCCAGTCCAACATATGAAACTCCAAAAACTATTCCAACCATGACCTAGAACTGTGCAATGAAAAGATTTCCAACTGACTACAGAGCTAAAAGAAGTGATGACTCAGGAGAAGCTGAACTAAAATTGAGCTTCCATGCAAAAGGAACTAAATCTTTTCCTGAAAATGAGTGAAGTATCTTGATTTGCTAAGTGGGGGAAGGGTGGCTGATTTATCTTCCACCTGGCTACTCTGAGTCCAAAGACAGTTAAACTTGTGTTTCTTTTGTGTTCATTCTTTCTTGATCTCAAGTAAAGGAGTATTCTGAGACAAAAGTACTTAGGCCACCATGAGTTCTAGAAATCCATCAAAGTCATCAGAGATCCCGCTGGCCACAAGAGCTGGCCAGGGCAGCACTCTAGTGGCACTAAGGTGGCTGTAGCTGATGAGAGGAGGTGACTGAATGTAGATATGGCATTCCAACTGCCTGAGCATAGTAGGGGTTTCAGGGATTGTGACTCCTTTATAATGAAGAGAAATGCAGGCTATAGACTTCAGAAAGGCATTGATCCTCAGGGTCCAGTAGAGGTTCATGTAAAGGGAATTTATCCACAAAGAAAGATAAAAACTAATGATCAGGAGTCAAGAGATATGTCTTTGACCAAGTATGATTTCTACACATGTGCCTCACTAACATTATACTTTAAGTTGAGCTAAGGCTTCCCAGGGCTCTTAGGTGTACAAAGAGAGAGTGTGCCCCATGTTGGGAAGCACATTTTTATAGCTACTCTTCTTGCTTCAGATTATCAGTCAACACCCTTTTATAAAGATAAGTTGGTATTAACTGACTGATTGTTAATGAAGAATTTAGCAGTAGTGACTTGGAAGTTGCACAGTCTCTTAAAGTCCACCTCCTCACTTATTCCCAGAAATCAGAAGTAGTCATCTGCCTTCTGGAGAGCTAGACCACTGATGTCAGTGGAAGCTTTCTGATTTTGATGACAACAGAACTCAGATCACCTCATTCTTACTCTTTTCCTTTCTACTATACCACAGCTGCCTCTACCTGTCCAGTCTCACAGACAACAGACTCATTTGGAGTTAATTGTCTGCAATACCTCAGCTCTTTGCTGAGAAATTTCTTTGTGGCCACCACCCAATCTGTCAAATGTAAATGTGACCTTTACGTCTTCAGAGAGGCAATACAAAGGAGGATAAATTGGGTGCATGCACAGAGGAAGAGAAAGGCAAGGAAAAAGAATACTTCTTTTCAGGAAGCCCAAAAATTCTCACAGTCTGACATGGCCACTACCTGCATCAACTTGGACAAAGCAGTGTCTTTTCTTCCAAGTTTCCTCCTCTGTAAAATAAAGGGGTGAATTTCCTGATTTATAAGGTCCCTTTTACTTTGAAATTCTAAGATACTATGTGCACACACCATTTATCTGAATTAGAGAATCCTGTCTGTCTTTATTTTTAAATTCTTCTCTTTTCAGAGAGTCGAAATAAAGAATAATATGCTTCAGAATTCTCTTTGAATTGGGTCCAGTTTCTGGCTCCTTACCCATCTTGGCCCTAGACAGAGCTAGGTGTAAAATTTTGAAAGAAAAAAAAAACCCTCAGGGAAAGTCATGATGTTTAAATGACCTAAGAAATCATTATGCATTTGGACCTCAGGCTCTTAAAACATAACCCTCTTCATTTACAGCCTCTGAAGAGCCCCTACTTAATCGCAGCACCAGAGCATCAGCTTTTTGAACTGAAGTTCAATCTCTCCCCAGGATCGAAAAATGTCTTTCATTACCATAAAAGAAGAATTAGCCGGTCCCCTGCATCAGCTCGCTCCAGAGACTGGTCACATCTGTGGCTTTATTGGCAAAGACTGTGCACGTAACCTACTGTCAGAAAAATTCAAGGATAAATAGCCCCCACATCTCCTGACCCTATTTGCCATGTGACAGCTCATATGTAACCAAGAAGCATCTGTAACACTTAATTTTAAGTGTCCTTAATATGCATTTAATTTAGGGTAATAAGGCAGCTGGATGTTACCTCACAATTACTGGCCTAGTAAATCAACTTCAAATGGGTATTTTGGACACAGTTAACACTTTTCACCTCTGATGTGGCAGTTTTTTACTATAGGGCACACCATCAAGGTTTGGGAAATTTGAAACACTACTAGATCAATACAAAAGTCCTCTGAGCATAAGAAGGGAACATAGTTTTGAGGGCAAATGGGAATTGACAACTTGTGAAAAATCATATCATGAAGATCAAAAGAAAAATCTTAAAGATCGTGACACTAAAGCACAGATGGTCATAGTCACTCAGTAAGTTTGGACAGGATAGCATAACCAAAGGTGCTGTCTGGAATAGGCACATCTCTTTAAAAAAAAAAAAGGGGGGGGGAACAAAACAAAAATAAAACCTCTTCTACATTGCCAGCTCTGGATCTGTTTATAATCTGAAGAAATAAAAAAATTATAGAAATTAATTTCAAATGAGAAAGAAAAGGGCCTAGAAGTACCAAATTTCAAACTATACTACAAAGCAATAATCATCAAAATGACTTGATATCAGTTTAAAAATAGATCATCTAGTGAAATAGACAAGGTACACAACATACTGAAGCAAGTATTTTATAAACCCATCTCATATCATTTGATTAGCAAAGATAAAACATAAAAGAAAAATAACAATTGTTAGAATAGCTGTGGATAAGCAGGCTAACTGATGTAGTGGTCCCTGCACTCTAGAAAGCAATGTCTAAAAAGTCAACAACCAATGCATACCTTAAGCAATAAGATTTATATTCCAAAGAGATCAAAGAAAAAAAGAATCTATATGTAAAAAAAAATTATAACAGCTCTTTTGTACTAGCAAGGTCTGAAAACTAAAGGGGTAAGCATGTAGTGGATTATTAGTATTGTAGAATATTAGTATTATAATACTATAGAAATGATCAAATGGTTTCAGAGAATGGTGGGAAGACTTCTATGAACTAAATGAAATGAGTAGAACCAGGAAAACAAGTTATAGAAAATATTATAAAGGGAAAAAAAATGTAAAATACTTGGGAATTCTGATTGATGAAGTGACCAACTATGATTCCAGAGGACAAACAATAAAACATGTTACATACTCAAGATGCAGAATAAAACATAGATGAACATTTTCAGACACATTGTGGGGATTTATTTTGCTTTCCTATGCATACTTTTTTGCAAGTGCTGTTTTTCTTTTCTTTTTCCAACAGAAGAGGATTAAAGTGGGGTGAGGTACAAAAGTGACAGGGTAGAAATTTTTTAAATGAGGGAAAAAAAGTAAGCGGGGCCTTTTTAATGCACTGAACAGAAGGAAAGAAAAGCAAGACAGTTTTGAAAGCTACAAGTTAAACTTATATTTATATGTGAAAAGAAAGCTTACAACATAAATATTAGCAACTTCTTGTACAATCCACTTTTTTCTGTTTTTTGTAGATGGAAATGTCTATTTTATTTGGAGTTTGATAAACTCAGAATAATTTTTTTTTAAAAAAAGAGAGAAGGGAAGGATCGAATTCTGTAAAAATGACAGAGTAGGTGAGAAAAATTAAGCTCTCCAGATTTCCTCCACAAACAAGACAAAATTTCCCTTCAGGGCTAATTCAGACCAGTGAAAAACAAATTAGAGTTGGGGGAGAACCTTGATACTCCAGAGTCTACCTCAGAAGATGTGAAGTATAAACACCTCCAGGCCAGCTCCATTGAAACTGCAAAGAAAGAGCCTTGGAGCTAGCTGGTTCAGAAGCAGCCTCAGACCAACCAAATGAACTTTCACTTCCTGAATATGGGGAATTGGGAGTGCGAGGAAAACTGAGGGAACTTCTGCTGATAAAGGACTCAGGCTGAGCTGTGCTGCTGAAACACAGCCCTGGGCAGGAGAAACCAGAATACTTTTGGTGAGTACAGCTGCAGTGGGGCAGGGAACTTGCTATCTGCTGGCACTTACAGAAGCATGAAGTTCTTGGTTTTGGATTCTGAGTCAGAGAGAAGAACTGAAGGAAGACCGGAAGCCGGGAGGCACACACCCACTACCACTTTAGGATTAGAAGGGATTACATTAACAAATTCTTATTTTTAAAAAGGAAGAGAGAGAGTAGATAAAAGAGAAAGAACTGAAATATATAAAGTTACTATGGGAATAGGGAAGACTAGGGTTCACATTAAGAGGAGGATATATATTAAAGTTTTAAAAAAAAAGTTTTTCCTACCCCAAAGAATAACATTAAATGATCACCTGCCCAGAAAGAATTCATAGAAGAAAACAAAATTAAACTTAAAAATTAAATAAGAGAGATTGAAGAAAAATTTTTTAAAAAGTATGGTCTTATGAAAAGAAAGTGATCCAACTAGAAAAGGAGATCCAGAGTCTTAAGGAAGAAAATGACTCTTTGAAAATTAGAATTGAGCTAGAGGAAGTCAGTGACATTATAAGAGACCAAGAAATAATAAAAGAAAATATAAAGAATGAAAAAATAGAAGAGAATGGGAGATACCTCATAAGAAAAATAACAGCTCTGGAGAACAGATCAAGAAGAGAAAACAAAAATAATTGGACTATCTGAAATCTATGATCTAAAAAAGGAACCTTGATTCAATAACATAAGAATTGATTAAAGAAAATGTCCTGAAGTTATAGAAAAAGAGGGAAAAGTAAAAACAGAAAAATTTACCAATCACCATCTGAAAGAAATCCTACAAGGAAAATATATAGGAATAACACTGCTAAATTTCCAGACCCTCTAGATCAAAGAGAAAATTTTACAAGCAACAACAACAAAATTCAAATATTCTGGAGCTACAATTAAAATTACCAAAAAACTATCAGCAGTTACAATAAAAGACTATAGGTTCAAAAACTAAAATTGTGGCTGAGAATATATCCAGAAAAATTAAGTATAATACTGAATGGGGAAAAATGAATATTCAATAAAGTGTCAGATTTTCAGGGTTTTGTTGCAAATAAACCTGAACTCAATAGAAAATTTGACATGTAAAAGCCAAAATCAAGGACTAACTTCAAGGGACTTAATAAAGATAAACTGTTTGTTTTATACATAGAAATGTAAACCATATTCCAAGAATGTCATTAGTAATTTGTTAGTCCAAAAGAAAGATTGGGGTTGAGTTTAATGTGACTTAAAAAAAAAACAAAACCACCTAGGAAAAGAGAAAAACTGTAATTATGCTATGTGAATGAGGTGCTAGAACAAAAACTGACACAAAGGAATTAGATGGGGGAGGAGGGCTAAGAAATCCTACTCAAATCAGGAATGGGTTAAAGAGGGAATAACACATACATACATATATACATATATAATATACAAAGTGCGTAGGAGTGTGTATGTGGTTTGTGTGTGTGTGTGTGTGTGTGTGTGTGTATATATATATATGTGTATGTATAGCTAGAAAGGTATATAACACCCTCCAAAATGTATAAAGAGGGGTAGGGAATAGGATAAGGCAGGATATAGTAGCGTGTATAGATTAAAGGAGTGGGATAAGGTGTGTGGATTAAGAGGAAAAGGATAAAGAGGGAGGGAAAGAGTGGCAGAGGAGATAAGAGAGGGCTCTTTGGTGGAGAGAAAGGTTAAGTAACACCAAAGCAAGCTAATGGGTAGAAGTAAAGTAGAAGAGTTAGCAGGTATAAGAAATAAGATATACACAAATACTATAACAATGATCAGGAGCAGAATTTATTAGATAAAAGTAGGGGTAGTAATCATTGACCTCAGACAAAGTAGAAGTTAAAAAAGATTCAATCAAAAGAAAGAAATCTACAAAATGTCAGTCATATTAATATTGTTTTAGATGTATGGACATATGCATATGTATATATGTGATATATATATGTAGGTATATATTGTGAGTTATGTATGTATGTGTGTGCATATCTGTGTATGTATGTATACATAAATATACTCATACTTAACTCTAGTGTGCATAGAGGAAGGTAGCAAGGAGGAGAGAAGAAAAAAAGAATAAAAGAAAAAGTGCACAGCAGAAAAAAGCAAAGAAAAGATGGGCAGTTCTCAAGATATAACATCTTCTATTATTATATGTGTTTTCTTGAAATGGAAAGTTATTATATATTGTGAATCCTCTCATGCTTACTGTGCACATGAAAATGTCTTGTTTTTTCTCCTGTCTTTTTTTCCTTTGGTGTTTGTTTTAATTTTTTTTAAATTTTTTTTATTTGGTGTTTGTTTTAAATTTTAAAAAAATTTAAGATAGAAGGGAAGAAAATAATTACAGTGCTTCCCCTAAATCCTATTCCAAGATGATATGGTGGCCTCATAAAAGCTCAAATTCTGGTAGGTCTAAGCAAACTGGAAAGATTTCAAGAGATCAGGAACAAGTCAATGTACCTCTCTTCTAGGGACCAAAAATAGAAAACTTCATCAGAAGAAGCTTGACTTCTGGTAACCAATGTTTCTGTTTACTCCAACGTGTGAGTGTGCTCCACTGGAAGGCACACTTATACCAATGAAATTATGAATCACTTGAAATATACCTGTACAGTTTCAATGGTCTTCCTTCATTTGATTTAGCTTTGAAGTAATGAAAATGCTTTGGCAGATGGTACTATTGAGCATCAGTGAAACATATTTTGACTTAGGTTTGAATGGGGATAGGCTTCACAGAATTATAGATTTTAGAGTTGTAAGGGAACTTGATGAAATGAGAAAACAGACACAGAGAAATCCAATGATTTGCCTAAGTTCACAAAGCTAATAAGAAGCAAGATTCAAATTTAGGTCTTCCTGACTGAGTCCAATGCTCTATCTACTATACCACCTATTTTCCCCTGAGCCTCTTCTATTATTCTACCTAATGTTCCTTTGAACCAATAGAGTCAATTGAGATCCTAATATAATAAGTGCCCAAAGCATAAGCCTAAGATAAATCTGAGTCCACTAGCATCATATTCTAGACAATTCAGTTAACCAGTTATAGTTGCAAATTAAGCAGAAATACTATGTCAAAAACATAGATGTATGTGATATCCTGAAAAACAGCATCATTTCAACTAAAATTAGGCACACATTTCTAGGCAAAGAACATGACTAGAAAGAATAAGAAAGAAAAGTTTATGCAGTATGGATATATGATTGACTATAAGAATTTAGTGCTTTTATATTTATTTTAAAATAAAAGTCCTAATAAAGACAAATCTTTTTAAAAAAATAGTGATAATTCTTTTAAAATTGGAGGTATGAAAAGAAAAGCAAAGAAAGCTTTGCCCCTTAGAAAAGCATTGCCCCTTAGTAGTAGAGTCTCTCTCCTCACAAGAGCTTCTTATCTCAGAAGTTGTAGCCCCCATTGCCCTGTATTTTGGTGGTTGCCATGGTAAGTTTTAATTAAATGTAAGGATTTTGTGTCTTAATAACAGAAAATGTGTCCCCTTTGTTTGCTTCTGGCTTCTTTTGGAATTATGCTCCTCTGGCTTCTTTGTGCATCATCTATCACTGAAAGACCTTGAGGGAGAAGGGAACAACAGTCAACTCAGTATTCAAATCTACAGTACAAGGGTCCTCACTTTGTTATAGGTGCCTGTTTCTCCTATGGTATCTGTAACATATTGCTTTTGTATGGTGGTTATCACTACACCACTGTCTCAGTCACTGCTGCAATGGTAAAAATCTTAAATCACAACCACTCTGATTCATTGAGTGGCTAATAACAGGTCCCAGGCCAAGTCCCAGTAGGTCATAGTTTAGGTTCTGATTGACTCATGTAAATAGCAATCATTTCTGTTTTTGGCCAGAAACCAAGGGCTTTCCCCTTCCAGATTTATTTAAATTAGGTTTTGATTTTTGTTTTGTTTTTTTCTTTGACTACGTGAAAGAGGAGATTTTTTGCCTCAAATGTTATCTAATCTTAATCACAGAATGGGTGAGACCTCAGTCAAACTGAGACCTGTTAAGGACCTTAGCTTAAAAAGGCCGAGGTCTCCAATTGTATCCAGGGCCATTGCCAGTCATCCTGATCTCTATTTGGCCATTAGATCTGTGGCTCTGGAGGGGAAACTGAGGCAGGAGACCTTGCCCAGCCTCCTCATGTCATGGCATCTCTCCTCCCTGAAGTCATAGTCTCTTCAAACAACACTGTTACCATGGCATCTCTTGGAAACTTGGCTAAGCTTGGAAGCATACTAATGGTATTATGGGCATGGATTACTTTTGGGAAACATGGACCTCTTCCAGACTGGATGCCATCACCCCAAATTCTATTCCAGACACTTACAATTTATAGGACCCTGAGCAAACCATTTAACATCTCTATGCTTCATTTTTTTATCTGTTAAATAAAGGGGTTGGACTCAATAATCTCTAAGGTTCCTTTCAGATATGAATCATAGATTCAGAAATGTTGCTCAAATTTTAAACATGGGACATGTCTGGTGGACTGCTAGTACATGCAGGGAAATGTCTATCCTTTTGCAGCCTCGTGAAGCCTCTTCTATATCCACACCTAACATTTCTAGTCCCATTACACACCAACACTCTATCTTTTCTTACCATCATAGTTTCTACCACTTCTATTTTCTCTTTGTCAGAGATGGACATAGCAACATAGAAACTCTGATGGAAATGGGGACTCAAACTTCTCATTCTTTAAGTTTCTGAATTTTTAGAAGAACAAACTTCTTTTTTAGCTGATAGCTCTGCCTTTCATTCATTCTTTAACAATACCTTCCCTTTCCTTAGTCACCAAGGCCACTCCTACTTTCTGTCTCTGAATTGTTCCTCCCTCCACCCCAATATTTACGTTTCCACTCATGAAATAAAGGTAAACCACAGAGGAAGCTTGCAAAGTTGGAAAAAAACTGCTTTTATCTTACACTATGCAACAAAAATGAAAACAAAATAGGACTATTCATTGTTAGAGAGGATATTATGCTGTGGAGGTGACTATAAAGTCATCTACCCATTCCAGATTTCAATTGGAATTATACATGAAAAGGGACTAAACTCACCCTCCCCTTGGACAATTCCTCCCTTTGTTATGAAGGCTCTCATGACCAAACCAGCCAGAAGTCATCTCTTCTTCCTCCAAATTCCCATGGCACTTTTTACATTTCACATTCTTCTATCATATTCTATGTCTGTGTCACAGTGAGCTCAAGATCAAGGACTACTCATTTACTCCTTTACCCTTCTTTGCATCCCACTGCATTTAGTACAATGCCTGGCACATTGTTGTTGTTTATTCTTCATTCTTGAAGAGGACCATGATATCAGGAAGGTGCTGCCATGACTTGCAAGTGAATTTGGATATAAATGAGAGATAGCTGTGCAAAATCCCCAGCCTTAATCACTCCTCTGGAGCCATCTGGGTGCAGTGGCAAGATATAGATCACAATTAGAGATGCCCCACATGCAGTGGGAGACTAAATTTATTAACTCACTGAATGTTTGTATGTATATGTATATGTGTGTATATATATATATATATATATATATAAATTTTTTCTCTCCCCTTCTAGACAGTCAGCTTCAAGAAATCAGACACCATATTTCATTCTTCTTTATAGCCCCCAAACCAAGCACAGTGCTATAACAGGATCTCAAAAATAATGTGGAAAAATATTATCAAAGAATTGAGCATTATTGTTTTCATTATCTCTTACAAACTCTCCTGATTTTGCTTTATCAAGAACAGTCAATTTGCTCACATTTGCTCTGGATGCTTTTCAAATATTCCTTACCAATTTGAGTTTTGGAATGGTAGGAGAGGTCAAGACTGCATAAAAATGAAGGGACATTCCAGATCTCAAGTTAGAAGGTACAGTGAAGTTCTGTAACAGAACCTCCTTTGGCTTATGATGCTTCTGATCCATATGATGTTTAGATTTGTCTGACTACTAGTCAGGATGGAATCATACTAGTCTACCAACAATGATCTTGCAACTAGTTACCAATGACATATTAGTGAGGGTGGATCAGGATGAAGGGTGGTCTGTGACTGTGATGATGATGATGATGATTCAATATTAAGTGTGGTGAGAGAAGAATTGATAAAAATTAATGCCTTAAGTAAGCAGGGAGGAGGCTCTGATAATGGAGACCAGTTTAGTTCCTTGGTCCCATCCTCTAAAGGTAATCCAGTCAGAAATCCAAGTTATGGCAAGACCCTGAGGCCAAATTTTCCCTATAAAACAACATACTGCTACCTTCCTTTAGGTCAATCTGCCACAGCCCTCTGCCCCCTCCATGCCATGTGATACATCCCCTAACTCCACCATGTTTCTCAACTCCATTTCCCTGCTTTACAACTAACTCTTTTAGGGTACTAAGTCCCTTTCAGGATTTAGCCTGCCAGCTAAAGGCATGCCCCAACCTCATGGGGTGCTCCCTTTTTAATGGGTAATTATGAGTTGCACTAAGCCACTTGTCTTTCATATGCTCTCTCACATTATTTCATTTTTACTATTTCCAGTGTCTGTGGTATTCCTTGATTTTGTCTGTAACCTGTTCCCTAAATAAATATACCTTTTGCTAAAGAGAATAGCCTTTGTGAATTCTTTATATGCTGGAACTCCAACTTTTGGTGCCTGCCATCATTTGGTAACAAACCCCACATCAGAGATCACATCAGTGGGACAGAACAAAGGCTTTTAATGTGCATGCTGGGATAAGCTTAGAAAAAGTTTGTATTTGTAGTAGTAGTCAAACAGTTTTAGTTCTGCCTGAGGTGAAAGAAAACATAATGAGTCAACATTTATTAATTGCTTACCGCATGACAAGTAATTTGGCAAGCTCTAGACATACAAATACAAGACTATCCCTGGACATACAAATACAAGACAGTCTTGTATTTGTATGTCCAGATCTTGCCAAAGCTCTCCTCAAGCAGCTGGCATTCTAATGAGCTTTTCACATTCCCAAATTTTTTCCTCATATGTTATTTTATGTCTCAAAAAAAACACAAGGTAGGTAAAGAAGGAGTAGATAATTGAAAATCAAGCATTAACTTTTTTTTCATTTTCTCAGCAAAAGAAACTAGGACTCATAGAAATGAAATGAGTCATCTTCCAAATTGAACAAGCAGGGTTAAAATACAGGTGTCTTAACTCAGAAATACACACACACACACACACACACACACACACACAAACCTTACATCTATAATCTCTTTCTTCTTTTCTGAATGTATAAAGAAACAAATTTCCCCACTACTGAATCAAAAGTCCCCACTGCCTGTCACAGATGGCAAGAAAGTCTTCCTTTATCTGCCCTATTTTGCCTGCTCATTCCCATTTAATATTGAACTTTCTAAAAATCATTTTGTGCTCATTTTTTCTTTGCAGTGAGGACTCACCTAAGCACTCTCTTCTTTGCCTACAAGGAATTAGAATTTAGCCTGTTTTAAGATCATGGACCAGCCTAAAAATAGAGAATGCATATAGGAGGCCAGTGCCTATGGATTGAAAAGTTGAATTTCATTTCCAGGGCCAAAGAAGTTTTGAAATGGTTATATTTAATTCAAGTCACTTCTTGTTTCTCTAGGCATCTTCTCTTTCCCTGGCAGCTTTTGTTTTTCCAGCTTAATTCTACTAAACCAAAGGATTCCCCTTAGGCTAGTCATCTCAAATTCAAGTTTTAATCTAACAGGTGTTATAAATATTCATATTAGCACACAGGGTGAAGATTCCTGTGAGACAAAAGACCCTGGCTAAAAAACGAGGGGAAGGAAGAAAAAAGGGAAATGAAATATCCACCCATATTATCCCCTACATCTACACTGCAATAGGTTTTATTTTATTCATATTTTTATCTTATGAAATTTATTAGTTTTCTATTTGCCTTCCTTTAATATTTTCTCTGGATGTGTCCAAGATTCTATATGGATGTTTTTAACAGTCTTCTTCTTTTCCCTCTTCTTCAATTTGCAGGGACTATTCAACTTCCTAGAAAAATAAAAGTAAAAGGGGGGAAGAGAGGTGGAAAAGAATTTCTCCACTTTCTAGGTTATCAGAGAATGCCCTGTTCCTTTTGAAAAAGACTGGGGAGATAGGGAAGAATTCAAAAGAAAAAGGATCTGAAAAAGCAGAGGGGATTGTGGATCCTGTGTTGGGAAGTGAGAAGGAAAATGGAATTAAAAGTATTTGAATGAAGCCTGAAGGAAAGGAAAATGGACTCTATGAGGAAGAAGTCCCTGCTTGTCACCAAAGGAAGGATAATGTGAATCAACAAGTGCACAATCATCCAGTAAAAGGTCCATACTGTGAGGTACTAAGAAAGCAATGTGCTGTCATGGTCTAAATGACAGGGAAGCCTGTTGTCTTTACAGGGCAAGTGTGTAGAATGGAGCAAAGGCTCTCCTGACATTTCTCAAACCAGACAACCAGGACCCACTTTGCATTGCTAAGGACTATGAAATCCTAGGCAAGAAACTTAGGGACACAGGTATTATTTCAATGGTTACTGCCAATCAAAAGAAAGGAATTCAGAAAGAGAAAGCAAATTTCAGAAGTGAAAACTGTTTAAGATCATGGTTCTGAGACTTTTTCTTGAAACATAAATAATGATCTTTTGATTAGGGGTAAAGTATATTCTTGAAATATTGCAAATATAATTTTTAAAAGTCTTTAAAATGAATAAGAAAGGGGAATAAGAAAACTATATATGTATATCTACTGAGCTAAAGTAACTACAATGTTGAGGAAAATAAAAGTAGTTGAGACACTTAGAAATTCAGAAGAGTTTAGAATCCAAGAAAGAAGCCTGCAAATAAAAAACATTGCCTGAGAAGTCCACATGAATGCAAAGTCTGGATAAAAAGCAAGGAAAAAATTTAATCTCATAATCACTGAGATTTGGTGAGATGGAATCTATCACTAGACTATAACTTCAGAAAGGTATACTTTATTCAAAATTAATAGGGTAGGATTTTCTGACGAAGGACAAAAAAAATCTGAATATAGACTGAATAACATATGCCCTGATTTGGGAGAATAAGATTTCAAAAGGTTGGGAGAAAGGATTGGTAGAATCCCACAGAATGAAATGATTCACAGGAAGTCAGCCCAGGAGAGATGGGAGATTCTCAAGAATGGTCCTCTAAAGAAAAACACACACACACACACACACACACACACACACACACACCAATTCTAATAAGAAAAAAAAGAAGGGAAATTGCCTGAAAAGATATTGATACTCATGGAACTCAAGTCAACTTGGGTTTTTAAAAGATATATATAAAAAAATGGAAACAAGTGAATAAAAACATAAATGTAACAAAATCCTATGAATAGTTGTATAAGAAGTGCCAAAGTTCAAAATGAACTGAGGCTAACAAATAATATTAAGTACAACTAAAAGTATTTGTTTAAGCTATAAAAGAGAAGATTCAAAATGAAGGGACAGAAGTATTACTCAGGGTAGATAAGACAATAATGGAGGCTTAAAAAAAAAAAAAAAAAAAAAGCTGGTTCATGAACACTTTTTTTTTAAAAAAAGAGGCCTGAGTCACAGAGAATCCATACAGCTTCATCAAGGTCAGTTCAAGTCCAAAGCAAATACCTTCCCTTTTCTGATGTTTTCTCTGTACTAGACTGTGGAAATAGGGGTACCCTATAGTATCTGATTTTAGAAAAACATTTGGCAAAGTCTCTTCTGTTTACCTCCCCTACACAACTAATTGAATACAAAATACATGTAAAATAAAAAGTAACAGGGATTAAGGAAATCAGGAAAGGTCTTTGGCAGAAGGAAGGTGGCACTTGGGCTGAGTCCTAATGGTTTTTATGGACTTCAAGCTCAATGAGTCAACCATAGTCCAAAAAAAGGCATTTCTGGGCAGAAGTTAAGAGACAAGAGTTTCCAGGGCTATAGAAGTGATCTTTTGCCCTAGTCAGCTCTATGATTTTGTGTACAACTTCTAAGCATATTTTAAGGACACTGACAAGCTAGAGAGTGTACATAGAGGACAACAAGGATGATAAAGGAAATGATGATTATGCTACAATGAGGATCTGATATAATTAGCTCAGAACAGATTGTGACAATACAGTAGTTTTCAACTTTATGAAAGGCTGGCATATGGAAAAGGCCTTAGACCCATACTTGGCCCTAAAGGGAGCATAGAAGTTATAGAAAGGAAGATTTAGGCTTAGAGCTCTGCAGAATGGGAATGAACATCTTCAGAGGAAAGCAAGTTCTGTCTCTCCAGAGGTCTCCAAACAAAAACTAGATGTCAAATATATTTAGGAAGGTACTCTTGGTCAGGTAGAGGTTAGATTAGTCAGCCTCTGAGGTCCCTTCCATTTTTAAAATTTTATGATTTACAAGCCATTCTCCAATTGATAAATGGTCAAAGGATATGAACAGACAATGTTCAGATGAAATTGAAACTATTTCTACTCATATGAAAGGGTGTTCCAAATCACTATTGATCAGAGAAATGTAAATTAAGACAACTCTGAGATACCACTACACACCTGTCAGATGGGCTAGAATGGCAGGAAAAATTAATGCAGAATGTTGGAGGAGATGTGAGAAAACTGGGACACTGATACATTGTTGGTGGAATTGTGAACGAATCCAACCATTCTGGAGAGAGATTGGGAATATGCTCAAAAAGTTGTCAAACTGCGCATACCCTTTGATCCAGCAGTGTTACTACTGGGCTTATATCCCAAAGAGATCATAAAGAAGGGAAAGGGACCTGTATGTGCACGAATGTTTGTGGCAGCCCTGTTTGTAGTGGCCAGAAACTGGAAACTAAGTGGATGCCCATCAATTGGAGAATGGCTGAATAAATTGTGGTATATGAATGTTATAGAATATTATTGTTCTGTAAGAAACGACCAGCAGGATGAATACAGAGAGGCTTGGAAAGACTTACATGAACTGATGCTGAGTGAAATGAGCAGAACCAGGAGATCATTATATACTTCAACAACATTACTGTATGGGGATATATTCTGACGAAAGTGAATTTCTTCGACAAAGAGAAGATCTAACTCAGTTCCAATTGATCAATGATGGACAGAATCAGCTACACCTAGAGAAAGAACACTGGGAAATGAATGTGGACTACTTGCATTTTTGTTTTTCTTCCCAGGTTATTTTTACCTTCTGAATCCAATTCTTCTTGTGCAACAAGAGAATTGTATGGTTTTGCACACACATATATTGTATCTAGGATATACTGTGACATATTTAATATGTATAAGGTTGCCTGCCATCTAGGGGAAGGGGGTGGAGGGAGGGAGGGGAAAAATCGAAACAGAAGTGAGTACAAGGGATAATGTTGTAAAAAATTACCCATGCATTTGTTCTGTCAATAAAAAGTTATTAAAAAATTTATGATTTACAGGGAATTTACAGATTAAATTCCCACTCCCCCTCACCAACCCTTATCTTGCAAGTACAGGATATCAAACAACCTCATGAAAGCATGGTCCAGGAGAGTCACTAGTTAGACTTTGAGAATGGAAATTCAGTGCCCTGTGCACTAAGAAAACTTTTTTAAAGTGCAATTTGTGAGCAGTGCATGTCTATGTTACTAAAGTTCCTCTTTGAGTTAATGGTACCCCCATCTTCCTAATCCATCTGGTTAAAAATCAAAATTATTTTTTAATCTTTCCTCTTCTTCTCTCCAACCAGTCACCAAGTTTTGTGAAGCTTCTTTTGTAGTGGTTTTCATAACTATAGTCCTACTGTAACTTGGCTGGATTACTCTCCTAAATGACCTCACAATTTCTAGTCTCTTGCAACTTCAATTCAAAGTAGAATGAATACATTGCTCTATTATGTCATTCCTCTAACAAAATAAAAATAAAAAACTTAGTTTCTATTGAACATAATAAAATCCACATTTTTTAGCCTAGCTTTCATCCAATATCCTCCAAAATTTGACCCTAACCCAAGATTTTTTTTTAGCTTTAACTACTATATCCCCTTCTTTTGTGCACTTTATTTTTCAGTCAAATTGGACTAAAATTGCTAAATTGTTTCATTCGTCTTTTTTTTCCACAAACAAAACTTTGATTATGTCATTCCCTTTCTTCTGTTACTCTGGGCACATGTCAAATGATTCCATTTCCATTTTCTTCCCTGATTATCCCAGACAGAAATGATCTCTTTCCTATGAACTTCCATAGTACCCTGTATGAATCTTTCAGCACTCAAGGCATGCTACTCTATATCTGTGTGCATGTTTTATTTTTCTTATTCAATTGGAAGTTATGTGAAGAGAAAGTCTGTGTTTTTCTTTGTAATTCCCATAGGTCCCCAATTTGGGTCCTTAAACATAGGAAACAACATATGAAACTATGTAGTAGAGATAACATTAGGTGTGCAGTCAGAAGACTAGGTTTCAGAATCCAGTTTGTACACTTAACTAGTTGTAATAATAATAATATTTGTACAATCTCCCCCTACAGGATTATTGTGAGGAGATAACTTTCAATATACAAATGTGAGTTATTTATTTAGTGGTTAAGGTTTTATAAATATTTTTTGAATAAGAGGATTAATGAATATTGGGTGTTCAGTAAATATCTATTAATTATTTTGGTTCCTGTTAATTTTAAATTTTTTATCATAACACCCTCATAGATTTAGAGCTGAATAAGCTATCTAGACCAATCCTTTATTTTATGAAGACATAGTGGGATCAGATGACTTGACCAAAGTCCCACACTTGTTAAGCTGAAGAATGAGTTTTGAACTCAGATCATGGTTTGCATCATAATTCATTGACTTCCTCTTTCAGAATGACCATATTTCAGAAAAGGGCTTAAGGATCCATTCTCTGGTCCAGGCATCTGCTTTTCTTTTGTTGCTGTTTCAGGTCTAGAACCCACAGATAAAACTGCTCAGTGTTCTATATATATAGTGTATACAATTGTACTTGTGTATGAGAGCCTGTCCCCGAGGCTCTCTTAGTTCTCTTGCTGCCTTTCAGCCATTCACATTGGGAAGCAGCAATTTTCTGCAAATTAAAAAATTGGCCCTTTACCCCTGCACTTACCTCCAGAGGATTCTTGAAGCCAGAGTGAACTTTGGAGCTACTGGGTCAAATCTGGTTCTATTAAGGAACCCAAAGCATTTTTTTCCCCAATACTGAGATAAGTTTGGAGACCCATGTTCTATTTGTAAGACAGTTTATCTAGATGACTCTCCTGCTGAGAGCTTTTAGATTAATTTAGACTTGTCAATTGTAAGGCTTTTTTTTTAATTCCCTAAAGATATTATTTTGTGGGAGTGGCTCTAAAACTCTGTATTCTCTTTTCCCACTTTGCCATAAGATTTAACTTCATGCTAAACTTTTGATAATAGCTTCTGTATTTTTGGTCTTAAAAGAAAAAGCACCCTATCCTTAGTCACTGATTTCATCTGTTCTTTATCAATCTGACCATACATTCTATTGCAGGTTAAGAATTTGCTATGTGAAAAGAACTGTGATGGGTAAAGAGATGCATAGAAGGGAGCAATAAAGAAGTGTAAAAATCAATGACTCATCATGGTCTCAAAGAACTAATAATCTTATCAAGATACAATCCCTCTTGTTTTATAATCTTATCAAGATACAAGACACAACTCCAGTACCTGTAGAAGAGGAAATGGGAAGAGAACTGCAATAAAAACTGAACCTGTTTGGAAATGAAAAGATATCAGTTCTCAAGATACTATATAGTCAATGAATGGATTCTCTTTGGTGGGATATTTCTGGGAAGATTTTTAAAAGGTTCTTCTGAGTAGCCCAGACCACAACAACCTATGATTATATAAAGAGAGATGGCATTATCTGGTGCTAAAACAAATCTAGTAGTGCCATGGATTTCTTGATGCTCATGAAAGACATTTAAGTATAGTGGGAGGGAGGGAGGGAGGGAAAGAGAGAAGGGGAAAGAGAGAGAGAGAGAAGAGACAGACACAGAGAGAGAAAGAGAGAGAGGAAGGGAGGGAAAAAGGGAGGGAAGGAGAGAGAGAGAGAGAGAGAGAGAGATTATTACTGTAATAATTCAAGATAATTACTGTCTTGATCAAGACCCTATGGAAAGACCTGATATGTATATGGCATGGCTTTGAGTTGGATCTCAAGTAGCTAGTTACTAAGACTAAGAAGACAGCAACAGGCCACAGCAGTAGAGGTAGCAGACAATAGCAATTTCCTTGAGCAATGGCACAATTGACTGCATTGAAGATTAAGACCCCTTCCTAAATTGGAGCATGAGTTTTGTAGACATTTGTTTTTCACAGTACCTGAGGAAGGAGACTATACTCACTTAGGAAAGTGCTTTCCTGTTATCTTTTAATTTTTGATCTGACAAAGGGGCAGCTAGGTGGTGCAGTGAATAGAGTACCAGCCCTGAAGTCAGGAGGACCTGAGTTCAAATCTGTCCTCAGACACTTAATACTTCCTAGCTGTGTGACCCTGGGCAAGTCACTTAACCCCAATTGCCTCAGCCAAAAAAAAAAAAAAAAGATCTGACACCCAATCCTATTAAAAATACTAGAGTGTATAGGAATAATGGGGTTTTCCTTAAAATGATAAGTCAATGCTATCTAAAACCATCAGCAAGCATCATATGTAATGAAGATAAACTAGAAACATTCCCAATAAGATCAGAGGTGAAACAAAGTTGCCCACTATCACCATTACTATTGTTACATTATTATTGTATTAGAAATGTTAGCTTTAGCAATAAGAAAAGAAAAAGAAATTGAAGGAATTAGAATAGGTAATGAGGAAAAAAATTATCACTCTTTGTAGATGATATGATGGTATACTTAGAGAATCCTAGAGAATCAATTAAAAAACTGCTAGAAACAATTAACAAATTTAGCAAAATCGCAGGATATAAAAAAAAATCATACATAAATCATCAGCATTTCTATGTTATCAACAAAGTTCAGCAGCAAGAGATAGAATTTAAGATAAATGTAGATAACAAAATATTTGCAAGTCTATCTGCCAAGATAAAACCAGGAACTATAAAAACACAATTACAAAACACTTTTCACACAAATAAAATTAGACCTAAACATTTGGAAGAATATCAAGTACTCATGGGTATGCTGAGATAATATAATAAAAATGACAATTCCACCTAAATTAATCTACTTATTCAGTGCCATACCAATCAAACTACCAAGAAATTACTTTTTAGAGCTTGAAAAAATAATTACAAAATTCAACTGGAAGAACAAAAGATCAAGAATTTCAAGGGAATTAATGAAAAAATGCAAATGAAAGTGGCCTAGCTGTACCAGATTTAAAACTATATTATAAAGCAGCAGTCATCAAAACCATTTGATACTGGCTAAGGAATGGGTTAGGTTCACTAGATACATTAGTCAATGATTATAGTAATTTAGGGTTTGATATGCCCAAAGACTCCAGCTTCTGGGATAAAAACTCACTTTTTGACAAAAATTGCTGGGAAAAATGGAAAATAGTATGGCATAAACTAGACATTGACCAACCCTATACCAAGATAAGGTAGAAATGGGTTTATGATTTAGACATAAAGAGTAATGCTATAAGCAAATTAAAAGAACAAAGTTCAGTCTACCTCTCAGATCTGTGGAGAAGAAAGGAATTTATGGCCAAAGAAGAATCAGAGTATAGTATAAAATGCAAAATCGGTAATTTTGATATAAATTTAAAGTTTTTGTACAAACAAAACCAATGCAGACAAGATTAGAAGAGAGGCAGTAATCTGGGGGGGGGAGGGGGTGTGAAATTTACATCCAAGGGCTCTGATAAAAGCTTCAAAAAACCTGATAAAATATAGAGCATTGACTCAAATAAGAATACAAGTCATTCTCCAATTGATAAATGATCAATGGATATGAACAATTTTCAGAAAAAGAAATTAAAGAAATATGAAAAATAAATGCTCTAAATCACTATTCATTAGAGAAATACAAATTAAGACAACTCTGAAGTACTGCTTCACACCTCTCAGACTGATTAAGATGACAGGAAAAGATAATGATAGATATTAGAGGAAATGAGGAAAAACTGAAATACTTACGATTTTTAGTAAAGTTGTGAACTGATCTGGAGATCTACATTCTGGAGAGCAATCTGGAACTATGCCCAAAAGGCTATCAAATTATGCATACCCTTTGATCCAGCATACTGGGTCTATAACCCAAAGAGAATCATAAAAAGGGAAAAGGAGCCATGTGTTCAAAAATGTTAGTAGCAGTTTCTGTAGTACAGGAACTGAAACTGAGTGGATGCCCATCAGTTGGGGAATGACTGAATAAATTACAGTATATGAATGTAATGGCTTATTATTGTATAAAAAATGTTCAGCAGGATGATTTCAGAAAGGTTGTAGAGACTTACATGAACTGTTGCTAAGTGAAGTGAGTAGAACCAAGAGAACACTGTACAGAGCAAGTATAAGATTGTGTGATTATTAATTGTAATGAACTTGGCTCTTCAACAATGAAATGATTCAGAGCAATTCTAATAGATTTGTAATGGAGAAAGAGATCTGCATCCAGAGAGAGGACTGTGGAGACTGAATGTGGATCACAACATATAGCATTTTCACCTTTTGTTATTTGCTTGTTGTTTTTTTTTTTTCTCACTTTTTTCTTTTGTAATCTGATTTTTTTCTTGTGCAGCATGATAAATGTGGAAATATGTTTAGAAAAATTGCACATTACAGCAAAATAATGTTTTGGTCATGTATACTTATTGTGTATCTAAGTTATATTTTAATATATTTAACATCTACTGGTCATCCTGCCATCTAGGGGAGGGGGGGGAGGGGTAAGAGGTGAAAAATTGGAACAAGAGGTTTGGCAATTGTTAATGCTGTAAAGTTACCCATGTATAAATCCTGTAAATAAAAGGCTATTAAATAAAAAAAAAAAAGAAAAAGAAAAAAGAAAAATTGCACATTTAATCTATATCGGATTACTTGCTGTATAGGGAAGAGAGGAGGTGGGAGGAAGGAAGAAAAATTTAGAATGTAAGGTTTTGCTGAGGTGAATATTGAAAACTATCTTTGCATGTATTTTGAAAAATAAAAAAGCTATTATTATAAAAATAATTTTTTATCTGATTGGCTACTGAAGATGTGGACCAGAGTTTGAGATTGACCAGAATTTGAAATTTCAGGTTAACTGCTGGAACTATAACAACTATAATCATGTAAATGAAAAAGACAATAACAAACAAAATCCTGCAAAATCATAATGATTGAGATTGGTTCCAAAGAAGAGATAGGAAAATGCACTTTGTAGTGCTGGGGGACTATGGTTATAGAATGCTACATAAAACATTAGCTTTTTTTGAAATGCTAGCTAGTTTAGTGAATTTTTTTTCCTTTTTCTAATTCTTTATTATAGAAGATGGCTTTGTGAGAGAGGAAGAAGGAATACATTTAAAAATGTAGGTGACATAAAATCAAAAGAATTGAGAAAAATTATATAGTATAAATTATATTCACATTGAAGTACTAAGAGATTTGAGAGATATGTGAATGATGTTCTAAATAAGACAAGATAACTATAAAGGAAAAAATACTATGCATGGTCCAAGGGCAAATGGTTATTATCACTTGGGGGTGAAAGGGAGATGAGGGAGAACTTTACCAAAAGGATGAGAATGGCTAGACTCTCATGTTCACAAATCTCTCACTGTCTCTGGTACATTTTAGTCAAAAAATAAAGTTGTTATATTTTTCCTGTTTCAGCTTAATGTAGAGAATCATGTTTCTGGCCTTGTCCAATGCTATCTTTCTCTTGATACTTTTTAGAATACATAGTCATTTGAGCTATGAATTGCCTTGTCACATCTGTAGCTAAGCCACTATAAAGATTTCCCTCAGTCCACAGGACTACATAAATAAATTTGTGGGAAGCAATTTTAAATGACACTCTGTCACATGTAACATACAGGTGGCTATAAACATTTAGGGTGTTATTACAGAATTTAAAATAATGGCTCTTTGGCAAGTATTTTGATCACACCCATACCTTTCCTACATTTATGAACCCCTAAGCCTCTTGTCTGTGAAGATAATAGTTTATTACTTGGAGCTACCAGATCAGAATATAGTGTTATACACATACAACCATACCTAATACTTTAATGGATCTATAATATCTTCTATTTTGGCATTCTTTTCATTGGGATACATACAAGTCAGAATTAAGAAAGTAAGAATAGAAGGTATTTGTGTTTGTTCATTTATTTGCATAATTCCCCTTTCCTCTTTACCATTTTATTTTGTCCAAAAAATGAATAAAGAAGAGGCAAAGATAATACTATAGATTAAACATACGAATTCAGATCTTCAACCACCCATGGAAATCTCCATCGTAAAGATTCCATTTCGTCTTTAACCTTTATTTTCCAAAGAACAGAAATCTGCTGGAATTATACCCCAAGTAGTAGCAAAGATATATTCAAGGTCTCTTAGAAATTTTTTCTTTAACAAAGCTTTGAAGCTTTAAATGAAACACTAACTACATCAAGCTTCCCTGTGTATTAATGGAAGGGGAAAGATTAAAAGCGGGGAGGAGAAATAACTTGCAAGTAATTAGTTTTGGGGATTTCTTTCCTTTTAGTTCATCTCTGCAGATGACTCATATCTATGAACCCAGTCCTAATCTTTCTTCTGAATTCCAATCTCACATTGCCAACTACTTGCTAGACATCTTGTAGATGTCTTATTGACATCTCATCCTCAATGTCTAAAATAAAATTTTATCCCTGCCCAGTTCTCACACCTCATCCTAATTTCCTTCTTTCTATTAAGATCACTACCACCTTCCCTATCATCCAACATGGGTTCACAGTCTCCTTGATTCCCCACCCTTAATATTCAATTCGGTGTTAATTCTTGTCAATTCTGTCTATAGAAACTTTTGAAGTTACTCTGTCTACTCATCCAACTCTATTTCAGGATCTAGTCACCTCTTATCCCTAATTGATCTCTCTGCTTTTAATATCTCTTCTCTCTGATCCATCTTCCACACAGGTATCAAATTACTATTGCTGACACACATTTGGTCATGTTATTCTCCTGCTCAAAAAACTTCAGTAGCTCCCTAGTACCTAAAGGATAAAATTCAAATTTCTCAACCATTTTATATATAATAGATATTTCAGTCAAATGATTAATTTTCCTGAACCCAACATGCCATTTCTATCAGTCTAAAATGCAGTCCTCATCATTTCTGCTACTTAAAAATCCTTCATTTCACTCAAGGTAAACTCAGATGCCATTTCCTACATGAAGCCATTCCTGACCTACCTCTACCTTTCCTTTCCACTTATCCTCTGGGTCAGAATAAAATAATCTTAGGTCATAGAGATTACTGTTCACCTCCCTCACAAGATCAGGGGTGCTATTATTTAGCATCACTGATGAACATTTATATTGAAAAGATAGATGACTGTGCACTGAATCTATTACTATAAGCACTATATAAACTCAAATTATTTTCTCAAAGTACATAGCTTACAGCAGCACAAGGTCTACAGTACATATAGACACATCCCACACAAGTACACTGTCATGACCATATCCAGAGTTAGATTTAGTTTACTGTATGTAGATTGGTTGCCAGATTTTCTTGGTAGATTAGGTTAGGAAAAAACAAGATGGAAAACTTGGAACCCAATATGGCAGTTGTATGGGTGGGGCCATTTCCTAGCTACAGTAATAAGACTTAATAAGTAGTAGTTTGAAGGTAGATTGAGACCAAGTGTACAGAACTCTTTGGTTTCTCTACCTATTTTAGCTTTAAAGATCCACAACTTCATTACTATGAGTGCTTCTTCAACAGGTAAAAATAAATCTTTCAAGTCTCTCAGAAAAGAGGTTTTATAAATTACTATAGCACCCTCCAAATTTTTTTTAAAATCCAAATTCATCACCTGGTATCTAACTTTCTTAACTAGGCTGGTATTGGGATAAGAAATCATGGCTAACCTGTACTTAAAGTATAAATGGAATATATAAGCCTTGTGGGCAAGAAATGAATTGGGTCTTCTTTCTGTACACTCAGTGTTTCTGTACAAAAACAAGGATTTTATGGATTAGATTGGACCTGAAGGACAATCTTTCAGTAATCTATGCTGTCTCCCTCATATCATAATGAAACACTGCAGGTCTTTACTGAAAAGATCATTCTTTTTTTTTTTTTTTTTTTTTTTTTTTGGCTGAGGCAATTGGGAACAAGTGAATTGCCCAGGGTCATGCAGGAAGTGTTAAGTGTCTGAGGGCAGATTTGAACTCAGGTCCTCCTGACTTCAGAGCTGGTGCTTTATCCATTTCGCCATCTAACTGCCCCTAGATCATTCTTTTTATTGAAAAGACTTTTTCTTACTGTACTGGATGAAAATAATCTCTCTCACCTTTGAACTATCACTCATTTACTAGATTCTTCATGTTTCCATCTTTCTATCAGATAACAAACTCTGAAATAAAAGAAATACTTGTATTTACTCAAGCCATCAGAACAGTGCTCATGTACACATAGGTACTTAATAAAAATCATTTGAATTGATAAGGTTTCCTCAACCATTTATTTGTCTGAGCAGGCCTAATAATACTACATAAAATTAGTCCAGGTGAAAGATTTAGGGTGTTATAAAGAAATAAAATCTCTACATTATCCACATAATCTAAAGAAAATACAGCTTTTTTCCTATTTAGATCTGTAGTTACTAATCAGCAACTAGGGAAGGGAGAAAGAGAATCATTGTTTTTTGTTGTTGTTTTTTTAAGCCAACAAAATCAAGCTTAATTAACAGAGTTGTATCCACAGGCCTTCATGCTGAGAGATACTACATCTCAGTGATCACATTAACTAGATTCAGTTTTGCTTATCTGTAATTACAATCTTTTACTATGAACAAGGAGGACAAACTGAATTATAAAGAGGAAACAGCCCATACTTTCATTCTTAAAAAAAACAAATATTAGATTTAACTTTATTTGAACTTATCAGGATACTTATATGGGTTTCAAAATCACTATACTAAGAACATACCCAGTTAAAAAGTCTTTAATGAGATGTTTAGAGAATGACTAATTAGAGAAACTTACATCATTTCCACAGTGTTCTAGCATAAATATTTCATGAATTACATGTAATTATTAGCAATATCAACATTAGCAAATTAACAATTGTCAATTCATATTAATAAAATTCCATTTTGTAATAAATAAACTTAGTTTATTGCAGCACATCAGTCTCATAGGTATTTATATTTGTCAATTGTCTTCTACTTCAGGCTAAAACAAAAGTAATCAAATAACTAATTATTTTACAAGATATATCACCATGTGTTTAGGTGTCGATGGAAATGCAAAAAGATATTTATAACCCTCAGAAATGAGCACTCCAATCTGTGTGTTTACTCTTATGCTAAAGGAAAATGTCAAAGTCTCTCCCACCAATATTCAATAAACTATAACCTCCACCAACTAATTCCCTGAAGAAAAAAATATACTACACTTAATAGTAGTATCTGGAAGAACTGTCTACAGGTTAGAGAAGAAACAGGTCTTTACTCCAAAGTAAGCCTTGCCATGTTTTATAGAATTTGGTCTAGGTTAATTACCATTAACAGCAGTTCTTTGCCCTGATTTTTTTTTTTTTTTTTGATTCACTCCCTTTTAGTCCAGGGCTTCTTAAACTTTTCCCACTCATAACCCTTTTTTGCCCAAGAAATTTTTATGTTTCACTAGGCATAGAGGTATATATGTATATAAAATGGGTATACAAATCAAACATTTACTGATAAGTCATAATTTCATGAAAATTTCATGAAAAATTTCATGAAAATTTCATGAAAATTCATGATGAAATATTCAAATAAATAAATAATATAAATTTATAAAAATACATAAATAAAATAAACCACCTAATAAGATGAAAGATTCAGAATACAGAATAAAACTTTTTTTGGTCACAGAAAATATGGAAATTCATTTTGCTTAGCTCTATGTGTTTGTAGTGGTTTTGTTTGTCTTTTTAAATTGATGAGAAGGAAGAAAAATATATTTGGTGATTTTTTAAAAAATAATTTTTTGTAAACAGAAGTCACCTAGCCTATACCTTTATATCCAGGCAATAATTTTATCAGAGCCATAACAAGCAGGTTAAAATCTACCCTGTCTCTCTAAAGACCCCTACATGATAACCCATTCTAGCACTTGATATCCTTTGCTGCTAATTTTATATATATATTATATTATATATATACACAATAAGACATACATATTGTATCATACATACAACAAAATATATATACTATATATATGTGCATACATTTATTCATTTTTGTATGTCTAATACTCAGCCTTGTCTATAGTATTACCATCTACAGAGAGCCTTTCCTTGACCCCAAATGCTAGAGACCTCCCTCCTTATCTCTCATATTTAATTACTTTGCATCCACTCTGTCTATATTTGTACTGTATGTGTATATTTATTAATTTCAGATTAAGAAAAACTGGGTTTATTATATTATTATAAAAATGAGAGCTATTGTTGGCAATATACAATCTACTTAGAACCACCAAATATCCATACAATGATATATTATCCATAATTTTGATTCTTTAGCTGCTATAATGTCCCGTTATTTCCATGTATTTCCAGACATGACCAATGTGCTGATTCATTTTGCTCAACTCTCTGTTTTTGTTGCAAAGGTTTTACTGGGGTCAGAGAAAAGTCATTAAGAACTTAGATGGAGGGATGGAGAATCAATTAATAAATTTAAAAGGAACAAGGACTTATTGTTAAAAACAAGGGTAACAACTGGATTTTTGTCTTGAGGAATAACTAGGGATCACTGAGAATGGAGCACAACTGTGATGTATACTCATCTTTTCTATTTAATCATTTCTGGATCCAGCTCAATATCAACTGTCAGTGACTATCCAAGATACTGATGACCTAGCAATGTTTTACCCATTATAGCTTCAATGAAAAGTCTTCATTTATTTTTTCTGAGCTACTTGGCTGATCTCTTTGGAATGACCACAGATATCATTGTAGTATTCTGATAACTTAATGAGAGACTCCTCAGAAGTGTCCTGATACTTCACAGGCCATGATCCTAATTTCTTATATTCTTAAACTAAAGAGCTTCAATATACATGCTGAGGTTTTCTCAAATAACTATCATAATTTCCTAACTACTCTTTTCCTTAAATCCCATCACCTGTTCTTCCATTCTACTTCAGTTACAAATAGGAATGATTATATACTTAATCTTACTCATCTTCCACAAAAGTTCCACTTCCTTGATCAAAACTCTTATATTCTTTACCTGAACATTACTTCCTAAAATCTTCACTTTCCTTTAGTTTTTCCTAAACTATTCTTCATCTTCATCTTGACCTCTGATCCTGCCACCTTTCATACTTTCTCAGGCCATCATTACTTTTGACTTTCCCCCTTTCCAATCATGACCCCACAATTGACTGTTAAAACGCCAGTGCTCTACTCTCAAATCCCTTGAATTTTTATCTTATCAGTGCTTTGACAAATCCTAACCCTCTATTACTCCCACTATCTCCACTTCATATTCACACAATGCTAGATAGAGCAGGAAAATGCTAAAGCTCTAAATCCACTATACATCTATTACCTAAACACAACTGGACCCTCATTAAGGAAATTCTTTTTCTCTTTCTTAAAATGATTTTGCTCATTCCCCACGGAGTCTATTCTAAACTTTGGCTTTTCTCCTCAAGCTATAATATATATATAAAAACATATTTATATTATATATCATTAATTATATTAACGATATATAATATAATATATAATCTAATTTATATATATTATATATATATATATATATTATAGGTTGAAAGTTATATTACATATATATAACTTTCAACCTATAATCAATCTCCCTTTTCACAGTTGAACAAAGGAAAAAAGCTATCTATACTCACTGTCTTCACTTTCACTCCATCTTACTCAGCCCTTTGCCAACTGAGTTCAGACATCATTATTCAATTGAAACTGTTCTCTCTAAAGTAATCTAAATAATAAATCTAAATACTCTAAATTGGATGTTCCTTTCTCAGTCCTTATCCTTTTAGACATCTGCAACATATTTGATATGTTCCCATGTCACTGCTTTCCTGATTTTCCTTCTGCCAGTCACTGCTTCTTCTTAATCTCCTTTATTGACTAATCATCCATAATCATGCCCCATAACTCGGGTTGACCCTCAAGGCTGTGTCCTGAACCTTCTTTTCTTTTCTCTCTATACTATCTTACTTATGGATCTTATGGACTGCCTTGGATTTATTTCTATGCAAAAGACTTCTAATTTATATCCACAGCCCATTTCTCACCTACATTCCAGTACCACATAATCTGCCTATCCCATATGTATCTTAAATACAATATGTCTAGAACAGTCCTCATCTTTTTCCATAAAACCTACTCTCTCTTCCAAATTTCCCTGTTTCTATTGAGGGCACCATCTAGCCTTCCATTCTCCCAGGTTCATAACATTAACCTTACTCTTGACCCAATATATCCCAATGGTTAAAACTTAAGTCTTTTCTTTTCTTCATCAACACATCTCACTTTTAACCTTACCCCCTAGTCACACAGCTATCATTTGAACACAAATTAGATTACAATTCTTCTATCTGGTGGATTTTTCAAAGGAACTGTCAAGTAATACTTCTGTAAGAGTATAATCAAGTAAAAGAGAAAAAAATTATGTCTATAAAGATTAGTCAATATATAAACTTTGTTAAAAAATGAAATATATGCAATTTAACTTAAAATAAATTTATCATTTACTACAGTTCTCAATAGCTGGTTGAAAAGCAAATATTTTACATTACAGCTTGGCTAATTATTTTAATTGATTGGTTAGATGGCTAAAAACAACACCAAAACAGTAAATACAACAAAACTCTCCACCAGAAGGCTTGCTGGTTTTTTCATAGTAACCTATGATATTCATTTTTAAAGATAATTCTTAGAAGATAAGCTCTTTAAAGTGTTATCTTAAAGATTAATAAATTAATAACCAATAATAAAAAATTTAAAATAGGTATCTTTGGGGGGAGAGGATGAAAGCATTCCAATGCAAATGCCCCATTTTGGTTATCCATTCAAGTATTCAACAGATGTTTATGGAATTACTGCTATGTGCCAAAAAGCCATGAGGCCATAGTGGGTGTAAGTAGGCTACAGTACTGCCTAACTAGGCATACCAGAGACAGTAAAGAATATCAAAAATGTAATTAAAAAAAAAAAGGCTAATAAAATAGCAAATTGTGGGACAATAGCTGACTGGCCTAAGTGCTAGTTTCCATGAAAATCAATACAACAAAGTCTCCAGAATACTAAATAGATCCTTCTTGGAAATCTTTTATCAAGATAAGAGACACAAATGAAGTGAATGAAAAAGTATAATTGGTAACTTATATTGATGTAAATATTAAAGACTAAGAGAGATAAAATGATAATTATAGCTGGTACCTTCAAAGAACTTCTAACTTTTTCAGGACCATGTCAGATGCACTAACCACTCTCATAAAAGAGAAAGAAAAGCGAATAAGCATTTATGTATCACTTACTATGTGCCAGGTCCTACGCAAAGTGTTTTACAAATATTATTTCACTTGATCCTCAAAACAACCCTGACAATTAGGTGTTATTATGATCTTCCTTTTATAGTTGAGGAAACTGAGAAAAACAAAAGTTATATAACTTGTTCAAGGTCACACCAATAGCAATAATAATAATATAACAGTTACCATGTGCCAGGGATTATGCTAGACATTTTACAATTTTTATTCCATTTTACCCTGGGAGACAAGTGCTGTTGTTATCTTTTTGCAGATGAAGAAACTGGGACAGAGATTAAATGATTTGCCCACACAAGGTCATACAGCTACTACTAGATGCCTGGCTAGATGTGAACTAGATGTGATTTCCCTGACTCTAGGAGGAGAGGAAGAGAAGGAGGGAAAGGGAAAGAGGGAGGGAGAGAGGGAGAGACAGAGAAGAGACAGACAGAGATACAGACACAGAGAGACAGATAGATAGAGACCAAGAGAGACCAAGAGAGACAATGTCAGAGAGACAGAGACAGAGAAGGGGAAACAGAAATGTCTGGTAAGTGATGTAGGCCACTATGAAAGATCATAGGACAAAATAGGACCTACTTTAAGTAGAGAAAACAAACTGTAAAACAATTTGATTCTTGTTGGTAATATAAGAAAGATGGTTCTGTGACCAATAGAAACTTTCTAACATTGGATTATATAGGAATAGAAGTTTCTTAAAAGCAAAAGGACTTTTATTTTTTTAAGTTTTTAAATTTACTTCAAATTTAAGTACAAAAGAAAAAATTTTCCATATACATGGCAGAACATGAAAAGATTCGACATAAAGCAATTTCTATTTCAAGAAAACCTACATAATAAATGCTACACATTGTTTTCAAAGTTGTCTAGTTTTTCTTGTAAGTTTTTTTTATGTTGGTTTTCTTTTATTCTCCTTATTTTTAACCTCTCTCCTCACCCCCCCAAGAAGGTTACAATTAAGTGCTGAGATAATAAACATATCTATGAACACACATATACATTCATACACACTTATGTAAGGCTGGGCCAAGATTATTTCCACTTGTCATCTCTTTCTCTGATGGTAGATAACATCTTTCTTCACAAATCTCAATTTTTCCATGTTTTTCTAAATCAAGCAGCTCACATAGTATTGTAACCCAATCACATTTCTGAGATGGTCTATGAAAATTTTCTACATTTCTTCTATTCTTTGCTGCATAGGTTTAATTTATATAAGAAAATTTTAATTTAAAATAATCAAAATTATCCATTTTATACTTTACCAATGCTCTCATTTTATATGGTTTAAAGTATACTATTGAATCTGTTTCCTTTATATCTTTTTTCCTCTGGTTTCTCTGAAATTCCTGACCTTTTGTTCTAAATGAACTTTATTTTTTTTTCCAACTCAGTAAGATAATTTTTTACTAATTTAATTGGCATGGCATTGCATAAATAGGTTAGGTAAAGTCATTTTATTGTATTGATTTTACTTATCCATGAATAATAATTATTACTTTAGATCTAATTGTATTTGTATAAAGTGTTTTATGTTATATTCACATAGTTCTGTGTCTCTTTGGCAGGTACACACTTAAATGTTTCATACTAATATTTTAAGTGGTCTAAAACAATATTGAATAATATGGCTGACAGTGTAATTTCCCTATTTTTCCTCTCTTAATTAAATGTATTTTAGCTTTGTCTGAAATCATGATTATTATTCTTTTTTTTAAACAATTCTACTCCTGACCTTTATATATTTGTATCTCTTTTTTTTTCTAGTATTTCCTAAAAGCAATATATTATTGAATTTTTAAGCTGCTATCACTTTTGATTTTTTTTTTTTTTTTTTTTTTTGGTAAATTCATCCCATACATACTCTTAAGCTATAATTACTTGTATATTTTCCTCCTTCCTATTTTTCCTCACTATCTTTCTCACTCTTTTCTCATCCCTTCTTACTCCTCTATTTTACTTCTACCCTCTACCTTGTCCTTCTATTCTTTAATCTACCCACTACTCCAAGAATCCCATTCCCAGTGAGAATAAATTTCAGTACTACCTGTCCATCCCTACTAACTTCTGTATCAATTTTTCCTTTTTTGCCCCATTTGTATAAATACTTTTTATCTCTTCCTGTTTTTTCCCTGAGGCAATTGGGGCTAAGTGACCTGCACAGGGTCACACAGCTAGGACATGTTAAGTGTCTGAGGCCAGATTTGAACACCAGTCCTCCTAACTTCAGGGCTGGTGCTCTGTCCACTGTGCCACCTAGCTGCTCCTCTTCCCATAGTTTTTTAAATCATCTTCATACTGTGTTCAGCCTAAGCATTTCTTTCAAACTACCCAAATAAAAAGTTCAGTATGAAAATAAACTATTTTATCTTATTGAGTTCCTTATAATTGGTCCTTAATATTTATATTTCTTTGGGATATGTTGAACTTTTTCTTAAGTTCCACTGTTTTTGTCACAAATGTTAGACAGTACTTCAGTTTATTAAATGTCCATTTTCATTAAGAATTATATTTAACTTTGCTGGGTGAATTACGCTTAGTCATATTCTCAAATTTTTGGTCCACAAATATTGTATCTCAAGACCTATGTTCCTGTTAGTAGCTTTTAGGTCTTGTATAATACTTATTGTAGCTCCATGACATTAAAAAAAAAACAAAAACAAAAAAAAACTTTTTCCTGTTGCCGCTAATATTTGTTCTTTAACCTGGATATTTTGAAACTTGGCCTTGATAGTCCTATAAATTTTCCTCCTGGGATCTCTTTTAGGTGATGATTAATCAATTATTTTTCTATTTCTGCTTTGTCTTCTTATTCTAGAACTTCAGGGCAATTTTCCTTGATAGTTTCTTGTAATAGTCTATCAAGATTCTTTTTTTAATCATAATTTTCAAATCATCTGACTCTTGTTATATTGATTTTCCTTGATCCTTGATCCAGACCCATTGTTTTTCTGATATTTCATATTCTATTTTTTCATTTTTGATTTTTACTTTTTTGTGTCTTAGAATGTCATTAGCTTCCCTTTGCCCAATTCTATTTTTCAAGCAATTATTTTCTTCCTTCTATTTCAAGTTGCTTGACTTTTCATAATTTTCTTGATTTTTTTATTGCTTTTTTTAATTTTTCCATGATCTTCCTTATTTGATTTTTAAAATCATTTTTACATTCTTCTAATAAGTCTTTTCTTGTGCTTCAGAATATTTAATATTTCCCATTGAAAGAGTAGTGGCTTGGGGTAGCTAGATAGTGCAACGGATAGAACACCACACCTGAAGTTCAAATCTAGCCTCTGACTCAATACTTCCTAGCTGTGTGACTCTGGAGGCAAGTCACTTAACCCCAATTGCCTCAGGAAAAAAAGAAAGTAGTGGCTTTTTTAGCTCTATTATTTTTCTCTGAATATGATGAAAAATATATTTTTCTGGGTATGAACTCAGAACTTTGGAATCTCATAGTAGCTATCTATGGATGGGCTCTTCCCCCTTTTCTTGTTCATTTTTATTTTTGCTTTATTTTTAGCAGCTATTAGTATGATCAAAGTATGGGGAATAATGCCAAGCCCGCTGTTATTTTCTGAGGCCTATATCCCAAGACTCCAACTTGGGTTCTCCTCTTCACTTTTAAACGAAGGCTAGAACCCCCAGAAATGCTGATCCTATTCCCTTTGGTCTCTCCAATGGCTGCAAACTAAAGCTGTATTCTCTGCCCTGGAACTGAAACAAGGGGACTCTGCTCTCCTACAAGTGCCCACAGCCAGCAGGGTCCCCACCACTCTGTTATTATACTCACCAGGTGTGTGCTGGTTCCTTCTCTCCCATAGCAACTGCCTAACCTGGAATGGAGTGAGCTCAATCCAGCTGGGCTTGGCATTCCTAGACAGTGGAAGTTCCTTCAGTCTCCTCCCACTCATCTGTCAGATCCCCACACTGTCCATGGGATGAAGCTGCCTCCCAATCCCATCTGCCCTCAGGGCTTGTTTTGTTGAATCTTCAGAGTTGGCTTGAAGGTGTTTATACTTCATTCAGCAAGACTTCTGCCCCTAGAGGTCAAGTATTTCCTGGGGTCTTCTTAGGAGAAAATGTTTTGCCCTTAATTTTTGTTTATTTCCACTGGTCTACATTACTTGTAATTCAATGTTCTATCTTTTTCTGTGGAGGAAATTTAAAAGGCTAAGTTTTCGACCTACCAATTTGCCATTTTTCCAGAATGTTCTCCAATAAGACTTTTAGAGCAGACCAAATTACATATTTTGAGATTCATTTAAGTGTAAATATTTTTTCTTTTGGACACATGATAAATTTTTTTTTTTTTTAGTTTATCTGAAACTACCAACTTTTAGTTTCACAGTAAGAATTAAAAGCTATATCATAAATGGAGATGGTTTCAGAGAAACCAGGAAAAACTTATATGAAGTGCTCCAGAGTTAAGTGAATAGAAAAAGAATAACAATGTTTGCAAAAACAATATCATAAGGCCAAAAATTTTAAAGATTTAAGAATTCTGATCAACATAATAACCAACAATTACAGAGGACGCATGATGCTACCTAATACCCACCTTCTGACAGAGGTGAGCAGAGATTGAAACACTTTTTTTCTAACATAACCAACATGAGAATTTGATGTTTGACTATATATGTTGCTACTGAGCATTTTTTATACTACATTCAGTGCTTTATTTCTTTCTTTTTTCAGTTTATTTTTAATATACATTATTTTATGAATTATGTTAAGAGAGAGAAATAAGAGCAAATGGGAAACGTGGGAGAGAGAAAAAAAAACAGAAAAAAGAAGTGAACATAGCATGTGTTTATTTACATTCAGTCTCTTTAGTTCTTTCTCTGGTTAAGGATGGCATTTTCTGTCTAAAGTCTATTTGGATTGCTTTGGGTCACTTAACTACTGAGAAGAACCAAGCCTTTCATAGTTGATCATCACACATTCTTGCTGTTAATTATGTACAATGTATTTCTGGTTCTGCTTGTTTAACTCAGCAATAGTTCATGTAAATCTTTCCAGGCCTTTCTATAATCAGCTTGTTCATCATTTTTTAATAGAACAAGAATATTCCATTATCTTCATGTATCACAACTTGTTCAATCATTCCCCAATTGATGGGCATTCACTCCTTTTCCAATTCTTGAGCATTTTTTTCCCCTTCTCAATTGCAAAGGAGGAAGATAGAAGGGGAAAAAAAAGAAGATTTTTATTGCATTTTTTTTTAATTTTAAAGAATTAAGAAGAAAAAAATTCTTTGTTATCCAAAAAAATCAGGATCCACTTGTGAAGAGTAAAATGCAACAAATCACCCATAAATGAGGTATTTGGGTGAAGTCATTGTCCTGAATCCACAGACTTAAGTGGCAGAAACTCTCCTTCTTAATTTAGGTTCATAACCATCCTTTAATCAAATCTGCAGGTTGATTTTATTGCCTATATGAGACTGCCATATTCATCCCATATCTCTCCACCCAAATTATAAATATAACCAAATTAGAATATGCTTTCCTGGCTCTTCAGTTGAAAGCAGTCAAATAAAATAAAATTTAAATTTAAAAAAACTTCATTTTCATTTCTAGTTTGTTTTTACATTATAATCATCTACAAATACATTATCTCCCCTCCTCAAAAATCATTCCTTGACATGACAACAGAGAAAGAAAAAAATTCACTTACAGCAAAACTAATAACAAACAAGTCTGACCATATATGCAATGTCCCACTGCTGCTGTTCCCTACCTCTGCAGGGAAGTAGGAAATCATTTTCTCCTCTCTTCCTTGAGGCCAAGTTTAGTTATTATAAAAGGAGTGGTGATGAGACAAATGAAAGGATTCTAGAAATTTTCTCCAATTACTTCAGGGAATATATATGTTCTTTGGATTGCTCTTAACCACAAAATGTGGCTGCAGTCGTGCAGTTTTTCTGGTCCTGATTAATTCACTCAATCAATTTATCTAGATCTTCTCTTCTGTGTACTTTTTATATTTATTGTTGGTTACACTGTGGTAACAACATTCCATTATACTCATTCAATAGAGTAGTTTTCTAAGTAAGGTCAAGAGACCCCAAGGAGTCCCTGAGACCTTTTCATAATGTCTATGAGATCAAAACTATTTTCATAATATTAAAACATTTAATTTCTAGTATGACAAGTAACAATAGATATAACACATCAAAAGTTTTTTGAGGATCCTTATATGGAAATATGACCTATGGCTCCACATAACATAAAGTACTTGAGTAATGTAAATAGCAAACGCTCCAACTACCCCATAGGAGAATTGGCACATGACCCTGGGTCATCACTGGCACTATACTTTCTATAGTTCTGTTTCTATATACTTGGCCTGACTTGGGGGTGGTATGGAGGATCCACCACTTTGTCCTGCTGCCATCTAGGATAACTGGTTTCTTGTGAATAATCCCCCCCCCCCACTTAGTCTAATTAACCCTAATAAAATCTATCAATAATCAAGCTGACATAGGTCCATCTTACTTCAGTATCTTACTGTTTTCTCAGAGGGTCTCCCATGCCACAATTGGCATAATTAGCTAGACTGTTTCTTTGAATAGCTCGTGTCCTTACATTTGGAATGTCAGCAGGAAACCAAAGAAACGGGCTTGGGAAGAGAGGTGTCTACAAGGGAAATTCTAGCCATCCTCACCATTGAAGGAGAGAGGGTGAGTTGGCCACTGTGGGTGAGGTACTCTGAGCTGCCAAAATACAGGGACACCCAGAAAATGCATGTTGGCTTGTGCCTGGACATATGCTGCTAGAGGGTTGTGTTGTTCAACTCAAAATTTATAACCTGGGCAAATATGAGAACTTTCAGCACTTTTAAGAGATATTTTGAAATGGCAATTGCCTCCTGTAATATAATAGGATAAATAAGAATTTCTCTGTCTCTCTCCTTTTACAACTGCTTAATCAGGACAGGCAACAGAGGAGGTAAAACTCAGTGATGTGACCATTATTTGAGATATGACAGATCAGAATATGAATTAAAGACTTGCAGGTTTAAAAGGACTTTAATCAAAGTCTGAGAGAAATATATACATGTAAAGAGTGTAAGCAAATGATGTGCTGTATCCTGCTTTCTAGAGCCCCCAAGTTGGGGTGACAAAACATACTATTGCTTTCTACAGCCCTCACACCAGGGTGATTAAAATCTTGTGTCCTGCTTTCTAGAGCCCCAACACCGGGGTGATTAAAATATACCGTCCTAATGAAGAAGTGATGAGGCAGGACTCCTGAGGAGGGTGGAAAAAATGAAGTCCTTTTATTCCAAGGACTTTCCCCTTTTTATATCCTCATACTCTTACATAACAAAAGCACTGGGCATGTACCAAGTATATACTGTACACATGGGACCACATAAACAACTTGCTATTGTATGTAGATTGCCACCCGGTATCACTCTGCTTCAATCACAATACAGGTTGTCACCGTGCCCTGACTTCTCAGGAAGGCAGAGAGTCCTTAAGGGAAATGATGGGGAGCCCAACCAGACACCGTTAGCAGGTTCCTTCTGAGCTGAAGGGTCTTATACCTCATCCAGAGTTCCCCCACTGTCTGTGACCCTATACAGTGACGGAAGGAGAATGGGTAGAAAATCAAAGGTACAGATAAAATGATCAAAGGATTTGGGAGTAAGGCAGGTAAAAAGTAATGTTTAATTTGGGGGGCCATCTCAAGAGCTGTCAGTCTGTGTCTTTCTGACACTATGTCTCTCAGAGTCTGTAATTGTGAAAACTGTGAATCCCTAATTATGGCTTAAATGTTTTTTAAATGCTAACAAGGCTGGTGCAAACATTCTTTAGTATTTATTTTAAGGCAATTAGAAGCATCTCCCTAGCTCCACTCTTAGAATAACAAATTTACCTATTTATAGCTACAGGTAATCTCACTGATTATAGGCGAGTTTGGTAGCAGTGCCATTAAAGTTTTAGGAGAAAAAAAAATATTTTATCTGGCTTTTAGAATCTGCCTGCCTTTGTTAGTAGCCTTTTCTAGGTCACAGAAGAAAAACAAAGTTTTGTACAAATTGGGAAACAAGAAAAATGTATTTAACAGATTGTGTTCCATGTGAATTTTAAGAACTATCTTGCTTCCTCCCTACAAAAAGAAAAGTTTATTTAAGGTAGCAAGAAGGAGCTAGCCCAAGCCCTCCTGAGAATTCCCAGTTAGGTGGTAATAACTTGGGGAAAATGCTGCCAGAAAGGCCCATTACTAAATAAGACTCAGTAGAAACTGGAAAAATTATTGGGGGGGGCGAGGGGAGGAAAGAAAAATTTGTAATTACTGTTTGTGAAAAGGAACAAAGAAAAAACCTTTTAAACTCCTCTTCATTTTGCATACTTCCTGCTTTCTTGAAATCAATGTTTAGGCAATGATACACATTTTATCACTCCAAGAAAAAGAACTTGTTGTGGATTATGGTATTACTAAACAATGAATTGAGTAACTGAAATTTAAAAGTTTGTTTACAATAGAGAAGTAATTTCTAATAATGATCTTTATACCAAGATGAGTCTAAACTCAAGAAGAAAATGATTAATGTTAAGTGAAATCTATGTTTGTATGTGTGAATCCTGGTAAATTTTTATTGTATCATGACAATGAAAATAACTCCAGCCAGTCCTAAATTGTGATGAGTGAAACTTGCTATTTGAAGTAAAATTTTCTGGGACTATAATCTGAAATTGTTTTGAGTTTTAAAATCAACTATAGCTGCCTGAAGGATCATTGAGTTGGTAATTTACCATTCTAGAGAAATGCCACAAACTACTCAGAAGCAAGTAAGATTTAGGAGATGACTGGGAATAAAGATTTAGGGGATGAGCTTAGCACAGTCAAAGGTAGGATTATTTGACTCATTTTCCAATTGCGTCACTTCTTAAAAATATTTTCCACCTAGTATCCTGACTCTGGCAATGAGACAGAATTGTTACTACATGATTGGGGTGTCAACTGTGACTTTTACTTTATCCTGACAGACATGTTAAGTCATTCTATACTCTTCGGCTTAGGCCTGAAGAAAGTTTTAATGCTGTTGTACTACCTTACTTTTTCCTTGTACAGCAAATTTCTAAAACCAAGGCAAGTAATAATTAGTAAATATGAGCACAATGCAGTTATGTAATATCTTAATGTTTTCAGCCTAAATATATTGTCATTCCATAACCCAAATAAACAAGTAAATTAGTGCTTGGGCTTGTCATCTGCTTCATAACAGTTATACAATCATGTAGAAGATTAAGCCCCGAATATTTCATTCTTTTCGTATGCTATGGTAACAACTGGACAAAGGTTTAAAAAAAAAAAAAAAAAAAAAAAAAAAAAAAAAACTATGTGAAACAAAGATGTGAATAAATTTATGTGGTTAAAGTAAAAAAAGCCTCTTCTGTTCTAAGAAACAATTTCATTGCAATCACTTTAGAGCAGTAATATTTATGTTAATATCTATTTTAATATGATTAACAACTGGTTAATGTTTTACTACAATCCCTTTGATATACTGTTCTTTGTATACAATTAGGAATTAATTACTTAGTGTAGCTACACATTCCATCCCAGATCTTTTGTTACAAGTAGTCAGCTTCTTTTAAGTAAATTCATGTATGTAACCACTGAACAGAGCACATCTCCCTGCAAAATGTTATCTACATTTTCATTTACAAAATTAAATCTTTAATGTAATATCTGATCCTTCTAAAGAAACTGGAATTAACTAGAAAGGAAAAATTTTGAGAAATCAAGAAGAAGGTAAGTCAAATGTAAATTATTCTAATGGAATATGCAAAAACTCTAAATTCTCTGAAGTTTCAAGTGAATTATGGGTTTCTATTTTATGTCCTTCTTGTAACTCTACCATTAATAAGGCCAGAACCATGAAGTTTGAGCTAGTTTTCACCACATGAACTAGTTATCGGAGAGGTAATATTTGGGACTATACTAGCACATTAAGATCTGTTTTGCAAAAGATTTTAATAGAAACATCTAGAGAGTGCTCAGTTAGGGAAAATTGTGATAGATCTCCCTTTGACAAAAAGGGGAAATTGAGAAAACCAAATTATTCTGATTCTATTTTGCAACTGATTTTATTCTGTATCACTCCCAATTATTATAAAATTGCCCTCGTTATGTCTGTCAACTTAAGATCACAAATTCAGCTAGCTTGTAATAAGTTCAATTCAAAAATCTAATTCTCACATTAATCACCAAATGCCATTGAATCTTCCTTTGTTTCTCTTAGGGCGGGATAGAAGGCAATTGTAACAATTTTAATTCACTTACAGATCATGTTGTTTCCCTACTTATGCTTGTGCTGTTTGTTATACATTGTGCCTCTGATGTTGAGCTCCTCTGTTCCCTCATCCATGATAGCAAAACCACTAGTGTAACCACTCAGAGAAACTGATTGAAGATACTGTCAAAAAGATTGTAGAAGCAGTCATGGAGCAGAATGTGGAAACTAAAACTTGGAAACTCCAGAGAATGTAAACTACCTTGACCTTGAGTAAACATAAACAGCAAAAGAAGTTGCAACTATCTCATAGGAGAACTAGCACATGACCATGGGCCATCCTTGACAATATACCTTCTTTGTTCTTTTTCTACATTCCTGGCTAGAATTGGTGTCAGTATGGAGATCCACAATTTTGTCCTGCTATCACCAAGGATGATTGGCCTCTTGGAAGCAAGTTTACCTCAATTAACCTTAACAATTGGCACAGGCTTCTTTCTTCAATATTTCAGTATTCTCTCAGCTAGCGTACAATTGGCATAATCAAGACAGACTATTCCTTACAATCCTCAAAATTTTAAGCATGGAAAAGATCCCTGACACCAAAACTTTGACGAACTGATAGAACACATTTTATTTAGTCATTATTCAATCAATACTTATCTTTATTTCCACTTCTTTGGTACTATAAAGATTTTTGTGCACATGGGACTTTCCTTTCTGTTTTTTGATGGAAAGAAATGAGAATCTATGTAGCATAGAATGGGCCTAGAACTATTTCCAATTCCCAAGACAGTATCTAGCTTAAAAAAAAAAAAAAAAAAAAAAAAAAAAAAAGAACCCTCCCCCCAAAAAAAATCACCACTGCACAAAAATAAACATGTGGAGACTAACCCCAGTTCTGCCACTGACAGATAATCAGTGTCCCAAAGTCCACTGCTTTAAGATTTTTGCGACATCCTGTAAATCTTACATAAGTCACTTAACCTCTATTTCTTTCTTGGAAAATATTAATAAAAATGAGAGGAAGGAAATTTAAAAATCGGTCCATTTTTTTTAAATGTATAGAAAACAAATTTTTCAAGGGAACACAAACACAGCAATGTTGTCACCACCCTGTTAAATTTAAAATACATCAAAAAATAAATGATTCTTTGTATACTGAGTTTGTGGTGATTTTTAAAAGAATTTTAAAGAAAAAAAAATGAGTGAAATTTCAAAAAGTCAGTTATTCTTTCTAGTTAATCAACATCCTCAGGTGTCAAAAAATTCCTGACCCATCTAAGCCATATAATAGATTTATCAATATAAAGCAAAGGGATAACATTTTTTGTGCTAATGGCAGTAGGATGAAACTTATCTCCATCCTCAGAATGTTTTTAAATGCACTGAGAAAATGCATGATTAGAAAGGAATCCAATTATAATGAAATACAGCTATCAAAATATTTTTAAAAGAGACTTAAGGTCAAAGAATGTCTATGACGTAGCAACAAGGCAGAGGATTAGTGATCAAAGAAAAGGACTCTGAAAATTTCCTCCAATTCCTTCAGGGGGCATATATGTTCTTTGTATTGATTTTTAGATTCTGATTTTGATTGTTTATGCATATCATAGTCTAAAAATAGGTCACATCACTGGGGGAACAGCATAATGATTACCTTTGTCTCCGAGTCAGCTTAGATTCACGTATCTGTCAGCTGAACTTGCTGATGCATAACAAGATTGAGAATCATGATATAATTCATTTGAAAGATTTTCCCAAAAATGTTCAACATTATACAAATGTTATTACTACTCAGATAAAGAATTATCTTCTGTAAACTGAATCAATTTAAAGAGAGGCTCATTTATTCATTCAACAAACATTTACTGTATGTCAACTATAAGAAGGCATTTTGCTGAACATTGGGGGAAACAAAAAAATGAATTACATAGAGTTGTAGCCTTTGAGTACTTTGCCCAAATTCACATGGCTAATAAATGTCAGAGGTTTAAATAGAGATCTTCTGACTCTAAGCCCAGTGTTATCAACTAGTCATAACACAGGGACTTTATTTCTTCAACAACTTGCATTGCTCCTGGAGAAATGGAACATTTTTTAAAAATTGTGAGTGGACAAATTATTGGTAAATATTTACAAGTCTGAAATATGCAAATAAGTAGGCAACAGACTAAGAAAATCTTCAGATTATCTTTTGAGAAATAGTAAAGCATGACTATGATGAAACATGCTCTTTTAATTACTTCTTACTGAAATATTGTTCTTGAAAAATAAAAATCTAACTCTCCTCTCCAAAAAAACTCTAAAATTCCTAATAAAAAGTGAGCCCAGGAAATTGAAAATTCAATATGACACTGTCCTTAATTAATGCTATATATTTTTTCTTTATGTCTTTTTTATTTTAAGCAGGTAAAGTTAAGTATTGTCTATATTAACTTTGAACTTCCTGTCTATTAATAGTCACCACCTTAGTGTGATTCAAATATAGTTTTGTATGTAATTGAAGTACAACACACACACAAAAATAATTTGAGATATAAATGGAGAAAAGGGAGGGTGTGGTGGGGGGAGGATGGCCGAAGGAACATATTACTTAACTTCATAATGATAATTACCTGAGCACAAAGAAAATTACAAGAACATTCTATACTGGATAGCATCCAGAAAATCAAATCTATGTTGCAGCCTTAATACATCTGAATACTTGGAATTGGCAGAAAAACATCTATTCTATGAATAATGGCCCCTATGATCCCAGAGGACAGCAGTACATGAATTAAAAAAAAAAAAAGTCTCAAGCCTTTCCCAAAATGGTGCTAATGTTCCACTGAAACTTAATTTTATAATTTACTGGCAGTCAAGATGGCAGGAAATAAAATAATTTGCTATATTCTGTACAACAAACCCTGCTTTTCCTAGGCAGGGGTAATTATCCCCATGAAAAAAAGGGAAGAAAAAAATATGCCATCTCATATTAAGCTAAAGTCTCATCAAGAAGAGAAAAAGTGCCTCATTACATGTAATTACCAGGGAATTAGAAACATCATTTAACTAAATGAGTGAATAATGCTCAGGATATTGAAGAAACTTGCCTGCACTTCTGCAGAGCACTCTAAGTCCCATTACAAAAATTGCCCCTCTTTAATGGAATAATTTTAGGCCTCGTCTGCCTTGCTTTAAAAATAAAGAGCTTCAGAGGCAGAAAGAGGCTGAAACTGCCACAAACAACTGTTGAAAGGAGCTGCAGAAATGGGGGTGTCTCTCCTGGATACCAGGTTTTAGAATGAGTCATAATCTCACATAATAATAGAAACTGATTTGAAAAAAAGAATTGCCCCTTTTTTAATTGTACCTTCTCAAGACTGTGATAGAGGATAAATAATAGATGAAAGATGCTGAAACTTAGGATGCTGCATCCACTTTTTTTTCCTACAGAGATAGTTTCACCCAATGTTCACTCAAAATGAAAATTATGACATACCTGAGGATTGGCCTTTAATATAACATAATGTCATAGTTTCCTAGTCAGTGATACCAAAGCCTTTCCCACTGGCATTTTTGCTTTTATTAATTGCCAAATCACATTATAACAGTAATTAATTCATTTGTTATCTTTCCTGCTAAAAATAAATAAATAAATGATATCTTCCTTCAAAAGGGGTTGTCAAAATCTGTTTCTTGAGAGTACAAGAGAAATGTGCAAATGAATCAGAAAAAAGAAATGGGATTTCTTCAAAACTATATTGGGGAACAGCTAGATGGCACAGTGGATAGAGTGCCTGTCTTAAAGTCAGGAGGACTTGAGTTCAAATCCGACCTCAGACACTTAATACTTCCTAGATTATGTAACTCTGGGCAAGTCACTTAATTGCCTCAAGAGATTAAAAAAAAAAAAAAAAAACTGTATTGGGAAGTAGCGTTAACTATAATCGATATCTAAAAAGGCTTTTATCATGGGTGAAACCATAATTAGGAAAGGAAGGTCCAATTACATTTCTAGGGACTAAGGCTTCAGAAAATCAAGTCCCTACTCATTCTTTCTTTGAAGGTAAAGAAGACAATGATTAATTCCACTTTCTTTCAGTTTGGCATTTATGTATTTATTTGTTTCCACTGTTTTGTTACCTGGTCTTGTCATTTAAAAAAAAGTTTTTTTGTTTTTTTTAAAAGATAGTAGTTGTAATTTTTAGACTCTTCTATATTTTTCATGCACAGAATACAAAGCTGTCCAAACACATGTCCTTTAAATTTCAGTTCTAGTCAAAGATGGGTATGTGTGAGAAACTAACACAGGCAGGACTACCATGGAAAGACTTAGGTCTGAATGCTGATTCCAGCACTAAGTATTCAACTTTGTGCCTATGGGTAAGATCTTTAAACTCTGCAAATTTCATTATCCTATTCTAAATACATTTACATTACAGGACTATATTTAAAAAAAAAACCCTGAATCCCAATTCTGGCTCTATGTGGTTTTTGTTAGGTCCTTTTTTCCATCTGGGTTACCTTTTCCCCATTTGTAAAATAAAGGATTGGACTAAATGATCTCTCTAAGGTCCTTTCCAATTCTATAAGCCTATAAAATGAAGATAATTCCCGAACTATTACCTACTTCACAGAGTTGTTGTGACAAAAGTGGTTTTTACACCATAAATAAAATTATGTTTCTAATTCTCTCCCCTATCTCTTCTGTGTTCCTCTGTCATGAAGATGCAAACATTACTCTGAGTCTAGTACAAGTGACTGAATGAAGCGAAAAACAGCAGGTAAGCCAAACACTAAATATCAGTTTTTATAGCACTATAAGTATTGTTCATTAACAGATATATTGTTAGACAGTTTCAAGTTCAGTAAACAGGAGGAGGTGGGGAACATGAAGCCAAGCCTGAGCTACTGTCCTTGTGACCACTGATGACTTCTCTTCGTCCTTCTGGGGTCAGGGGTAAATCACTCCAAACCTTTCTGAGACCCAGTTTCCCTATGACAAAGAAAGAAAAACACTGTTATTTATAGGGATCAGATGAAAAAGAATGATCTAAAAGAAAGATTTGACAGATGAAAGATGATAAGTACTGACAATAAACAAGTACAGCTTAGGCATTAAAGGTCCCAAAATAAAGAGGAGATTTAAGCTATGATTTATTGACATTTCCATAGGCCACCTAGTTACCCTATCCACCATTGGTAAGCTTTTGCCTTCTTTTACCCCTCTCTCTTGCCAACATTCAAAAAAAGCAGAATATTCTCCCACTTTAACATTAGTTTCTTGAGAACTCTTGTTTATATTTGCATTTCTAATGCTTGGCACAATGACTGGCACATGGTAAGCACTTAATTTTTTTCCCCTTCCCTATAGAAGTCATGTCTTTTTTTTTTCTCCTAATTTTTTTTTTTTATAATTAAGGCTTTTTGTTTTCAAAACATATGCATGGATAACTTTTCAACACTGACCCTTGCAAAACCTTGTGTTCCAAATTCCTCCCCCACCCTTCCCTCTATACCTTCTCCTAAATAGCAAGTAATCCAATATAAATAGGAATAAATGGACTTTTTCTTAAAATAGTCAGAAGCATATATTTAAAACCATCAGTAAGCATCATATGCAATGGGGAAAAACTGGAATCTTTCCTAGTAAGATCTGGAGTGAAGCAAGGTTGCCCACTGTCACCATTATTATTCAATATTGTGTTAGAAACACTAGCCTCGACAATAAGAGTCGAGAAAGAGATTAAAGGAATCAGAATAGGCAGAGAGGAAACCAAACTATCACTCTTTGTAGATGATATGATGGTATACTTAGAGAACCCCAGAGATTCTACTAAAAAGCTATTAGAAATAATCCAAAACTTTAGCAGAGTTGCAGGTTATAAAATAAATCCCCATAAATCCTCAGCATTTTTATACATCACCAACAAAATCCAATAGCAAGAGATACAAAGAGAAATTCCATTCAGAGTAATTGTCGACAGCATAAAATATTTGGGAATCTATCTACCAAAGGAAAAGTCAGGAATTATATGAGCAAAATTACAAAAAACTTTCCACACAAATAAAGTCAGACTTAAACAATTGGAAAAATATTAAGTGCTCCTGGACAAATAAAGTCAGACTTAAACAATTGGAAAAATATTAAGTACTCCTGGATAGGTCGAGCAAATATAATAAAGATGACAATACTCCCTAAACTAATCTATTTATTTAGTGCTATACCAATCAGACTTCCAAGAAAATATTTTAATTATCTAGGAAAATGAGAAAGAAAACAAAATGCAAGCAAACAACAAAAAGAGTGAAAACCCTTTGTTGTGATCCACACTTAGGTCTCACAAACCTCTCTTGGGTGTAGATGGCTCTCTTCAACACAAGATCATTGGAACTGGCCTGAATCATCTCATTGTTGAAGAGAGCCACGTTCATCAGAATTGATCATCATAAAATCTTCTTGTTGCCGTGTATAATGATTTCCTGGTTCTGTTCATTTGACTTAGCAGTATCAGTTCATATAACTTTCTAGGCTTCTCTAAAATATCCTGCTGATCATTTCTTATAGAACAATAATATTCCAAAACATTCATATACCATAACTTATTCAGCCATTCTCCAATTGATGGACATCCACTCAATTTCCAGTTTCTTCCACTACAAAAAGGGCTGCCACAAACATTTTTACACATGTGAATCCCTTTTGCTCCTTTAAGATCTCTTTGGGATTATAAGCCCAGTAATAACATTGCTAGATCAAAGAGTAAACATATTTTGATAGCCCTTTGAGCATAGTTCCAAATAAACACTTAATTCTTTATAGTATTTCTTTATTCCAAAGTATAGGAAGTTGGGGCCAAAATGGAGAGAAGTCAGGGAATTGCCCGAATCAAGCCTCTAAACAGATTCTGGAGTAAGAGAACCAAAAAAAAAAAAATTGAGTGAAACAATTATGAAGCAATTTTCTAGCTTAAGAAAACTTAGAGGACTTCAGGAAAGGTCTATCCCATTTGAGTAAAAAGAGTGCAGCCATTTACAAATAAGGGTACAGTCCAGGCAATCTAGCAGGAGGCTCTTAGCCATAGCACAAATCTGCAACTGAGGTCCCACATCCTGGCTCAGTAGGCCAGCAGCACAGCAGGACATTGGTGAGACCTCCAGCTTCTGTGCATAAAATAAATTGTGAGCTCTGGAACCCCAGCACAACTAGTGTGAGTAGGCCAGGTTACCCCTATGTAGTGAACAGGCTACCAGCACCTAAGGCCCCAGCTTGGAAAGCCAAAAAATGCTTGGGAAAGTGTTCTCTGTGCCCTAGGAGGAAATTTTTTAAATGAGAAAAAAAAAAAAAAAAAAAAAAAAAAAAAAAAAAAAGCCCTGACCATGGAAACTTACTATGGCAACAGGAAAGATCAGAACACAAACTCAGAAAAGGACAGCAATGGCAAAATGCCTACATGTGAAACCTCAAAGGGGAATATGAATCGATCTTAAAGCTCAAAAAGGATTTTAAAAATCAAATAAATGAGAGTTATGCAGGATAATTATTTTTTTTTTTTAAAGCGAACAGCTTAGAGAAGGAAGCACAAAAACTGACTGAAAGAAACAGCTCCAAAAATAGAATTGGTGAAATGGAAAAAAAAAAAAATCACTGAAGAAAACAACTCCTTTAAAAACAGAATTGGCTAAAAGGAAAAGGAGATATATCTGAAGCAAATAAATAATTCATTAAAATTAGAATTGGTCAAGGAGAAGCTAATAACTCTGAGAGACATCAAAAATCAAGCAAACAAAATCTAAAGAATAAAAAAATAGAAGGAAATATAAAACACTTCATTGAAAGAAAAAAAAAAAAAAACTGACTTGGAAAATAGATCCAGGAGAGAGAATTTAAGAATTATTGGACTACCTGAAAGCCTTGACCAAAAAAAAAAAAAAAAAAAAAAAAGAAGAACCCAACCCTGGACAACAACTTTCAAGAAAATATCAAGGAAAACTGCCCTTATATCCAGAACCAAAGAACAAAATAGTAATTGAAAGAATCCACCAGTTACCGCCTAAAAGAGATCCCAAAATGAAAACTCCAAGGAATATTGTAGCCAAATTCAGAAATTATCAGGTCAAGGAGAAAATATTCCAAAATATAGTGTATGAGGCATATACAAAGGAAAAGTACAAGTTATAAAGTTCTAGTAATTCAGGCTGATAACTACCATTAATTTAATTCAATCTAATTCACTTTAACAGCCATTTATTAAATGCTAAAGAAATGCAAAATATCCTAAGGATTCAAAAATACGAAAAAAACAAAAACAAAAAACTCTAAGAATTTGCCCTCATGGACCTTATAATGTAGTGGGTGATATAAAACACACATATAAATAATAAGAGATGCATACAAAATACTATTCAAGTACTAAGCAGGAATTTCATAGAATCATATAACTTAGATCTTAAAAGGTCCTCAGTAAAACTATGTCATTTAAAAACATTTCCAGAATGATTTCACATGAAATCTACCCCCAATGTGTCCTTAAACCATTTCTTGTTATAACATCATATTTCACAGACAAAGTCCCAAGATTCAGTAACTTGGTTACTTATCTCCAAGCTACTCGATGGCAAAGCTAAGAATCAATGCCTACTGTGGGATTTCTTGCACCCATCCCACTAAGTGAAGGAAATAATTGAAGCAAAAAATCCAGGCCATCTTGCCACTGAACCCAGATGGCTCTGGAAGGGAGTCCTCCCTCACTAAAACCCAATTCATTTCTCTGATGTCATGGTTCTCTTTGAAATGAAGGACAAACAACAGGATCACTGAAAATGCCACATGAGTTCCCAAATGCAATCCAGTCTGCTTTTCCTCCTACTATTTAGATGTGTAATTATTTAAGGAGATTCTCTTTACTAATGCAGATGAACTATTCTGCAACTTGTAGTCTTAAGACTGTAATGATAGTTGAACTCTAGATCTAGCTTCAGGAAGACATGAGTTCAAATCCTCCCTCAAACATTTACAAGTTGTGTGTTCCTTGGCAAGTCACATAACCTCCAACTGTATCTTCATCTGTAAAATGGGGATAATAATAGCACCTACTTACTTACCAGGTTGCTTCAAGGATAAGATTTTTATCAAGCACTTTACAAATCTTAAAACACTACATAAATACTAGCTATTTTTCTTATTGTTGTTGTTATTGAGTTGCCAGAGACACTAAGAGATTAAGTAATTTATTGTGTCATACAACCAATATGTATTAGCAATGAGACGAAAACCCAGGTCTTTGAAATCCCATGATTAATTCTCTATTTAATGCTGTGTTGCCTCTAAAAATGTCTAATATGGGGCAGCTGGGTGGCACAGGGAATAGAGCGCCAGCCCTGAAATCTGGAGGTCCCAGGTTCAAATCTTACCTCGGACACTTAACACCTCCTGGCTGTGTGACCTTGGGGCAAGTCACTTAACCCCAATTGCCTGAGCAGCAAAAAAACAAACAGAAAAAGAACCAAAAAAAAAAGTCTAATACGTTCAATTAACTGAGTTAATACATGTAATATTCTAAATAACCAACTAGTATAATCTGAAGAATAATAGCCTTCTTGATATTACTGTCTAAGCATCAATTTCATGTCCTGCAGAATTCTGTGATAGCAATACAGGCCATCTTGCCACTGAATCCAGATAGCTCTGGAAGGGAGTCCTCCCTCACTAAATTTCACAGGATGAAAACTGGGTACCAGTTTAAGTCTTCATGGTGCTATTATGTACACCATGATGAAAAGATTTTGGAAGCTTCATAGTAGCATGGTAACAAACAATCCTGATAAAACCTATCAATCTCAAAAGGCTTTAAGTATGAGCCAAGTAAAGGCAACTAGGTAGTAAAGTGGATAGAAAGCCAGGCTTAAAGTCAGAAAAATCCATCTTCTTGAATTCAAAATCTTGCCTCAGACATTGACTAGTTATATGAACTTTGGCAAGTCACTGCACCGTTTGGAGTCACAAAGAGCTGGACATGATTGACTCAACAATATTGACAGATTACAGACTATATCTCAAAATTAATAATCAATCAAGCCAAGTTTCAAAATGCTCATCATATATATATATACAAGTGTATGCACGCGCGCGCACACACACACACACTGCCTACAGGTGATTATATACCTCTCCCCTATTCCATTACAGAGTTGCATTGGGATTTTTTTTTCCTTTTGGGTGAGGTAAGGAGGAGGGAGGGAATTGGGGGGGGGGGGGGGGTTAAGTTCCTATGGTGTGGAATGCGATATTGCATATGATGTTTTTTTTTTCCCAATATTGATCAGTTTTATTCTATTTGTCTCCCCCATTTTAAAAAAAGGAATCTTTGAAGGGGAGATTTAAGGGATATAGTCAAAAATCTATGACTTAGGAAAAAATACCAATAAAAATCTTTTTTTATTGCTGGCCACATATCAGACCCAAAAATGTCCACAAGAAGGTTCTCTATAGAGTACAGGGAGGAGGGACTGGAGAAAATGGCCTCATACAGCAATATTACCCTGTTTTAGAGCCACATCAGAGAACATGCAAGGGCAAAGCTTCCTTTTAGGTGTATAATTGAAGAACTATGTATATTTATTCTCACCACTTAACTACACACTGAGGTCCCTCAGCTTCAGATAGGAGATATCAGCTCTATGATCAACTGGAGATTTAGGAAGGATGAAAAAAGGCCATTTTCCTATTTCCCTTTGCTGTTCTTCTAAAAAAAAAAAAAAACAAAAAAACAAAAAAAAAAAAAAAACACATTTTAGGTACTTCAAGATCAAATTGAGTAAATGCAAAATAAATTAAACTCTGATTTACTGAGCTGTTTCAATTGTGCCCAACTTGGTTTTCTTGGAAAAGAACATGGAATAGTTTATCATTTCCTTCTCTAGCTCACAAATAGTTACGAGAGTTGCCCAAGGTCACACAACAAGTAAGATCTGAAATCAGGAAGGCTCATCTTCCTGACTTCAACCCCAGCACTCCAAACATTATGCCACCTAGCTAAACATAAACTGTAATTATGAAAGTATTATCTCCTGAATAATTCATTTCTTTAAAGAAAAAAGGAACTGAAGAGAAGACTATCACTGTGTCCAAAGAAATTAGATGCTGCCATATGTACAGAACTCTTAACACTAGTTCCAGGAAGAACTGAGTTCAAATAACCTCTCAAATACATAGTAACTATATAATCAAGGGCAAGTCACAACTTCTAACTTGGTTCCTTAAACTCTAAAATGAGGATAATAGCATCTACTTTCCAAGGCTGTTTGAGGATAAAATGAGATATTGATAAAGAATTTTGTAAAACTTAAAATATCTTATCATAATCATTATGATTATTATCCACACAAAAAAGTCAGTTTCCATTTCTTTTGCTTCAGACATCAAGTAGTTCAATCCTCAAATTTAGATTTGAGAAATGAAAAAATGAAAGTACCTTTCACATTAATAAAGAGTAGTAATTTTACAACTTTTCTGGTGACTTCTGAGATCAAATATTGCAAATTAAATACTGCAGAACCCAGAAAAATAAAGGTTTTTTATGCATGTGGCTTTTGTTATTCAAAATATCAAAAGAAAAGCATAAATGTAATTAATGTGTTACATCTGTTACATCAAGATATCATTTCTAATTGTTTTTAATCATGAGTTTTCAAAAGTATTCCCTGAATTCCCCATTTTTAAAAAATGTTTTCATTAAAATAAAAGAATGTGTTCACTAGATTAATTTATGCAACTATTATGAAATAATCTGATTTTGAATAGAGGATATAATAGGAGTCTACATTCTTGAATACTTTGTCCAAGTGCTTAGCTTCCAGTGATATTCCTAGCTGGCTTTGGGGAAAAGCATGACCCAGGGAACTATCAAATTTGGCATTTCTCCATTAAAACTCAGAATAGAGAGAAGACTCTTAGGCTAAAGTTTTGGTTCTGCCACTAAATAGCTGCACAGGGGAAAATGGATCACTGGATTACACTATCTCTAAGAATCTTTTCAGTTGATTCTTTCATGAGTCTATGAAATGAATGCTACATTCACCCAAGTTCATAATCACCCTAAGTTCAAAAGGGACTGGAAATACCTATATCTGAAAACTCCTTCAAAATTCTGAAGGGGATCATAAAAAAGTGGCATGCATAATCTTCCTATGTCAGACTTGCGCTTTAAGCTTTTTTTCTAGAAGTAGGAATAAGCAGGCATCCAACTATTTACACATTATTTCACATCTCACTAGTGATTAATGGTATACTTAAACATCAACTTAAACATCATAAAGTCAGACCCTGAAAACTCTATTATAAAGCTCTCAATTTTACCAAACAATAAATATCAAGTATCTTAGAGGTGATGATCATTAGTATGATGTAATGGGAAGAAATCTGGACTTGGAATAATACTGAACTTATACAAAGCAAAAAAAAAAAAAAAAAAAAATCCTGAAGAAATTAAGTTATACCAGAAAAACTGTGCAGGCCACAAGTTAAATCTTATGAGGATAAATACCATGACAACAAACCTCTTTATTAGAATCCAAAAAAGTTTTCAAGGTCTGGTCAATGATTCATTTATTTCCCAAGTTGATAATATTCCAGCCATAGGCACTAAATGAAACCAAGAGTTTCACTTTATTCCATATGTAGAGGCCGTAAGTGTTATTAATCAAAAAGAATTTATTTAGTAGCTACTATGTGCCAGGCTCAAGAATAAAAATAGTCCCTGTCCTCAAAGAACCTGGTTTAATAAATATGAACCACTAGATTAACTAGCATAAACCCTGGTAAACTACTAAATCCACTCAAAATCCATGTATGTCAGGTATACCAAGGATTATGTAACTTCTGAGCCATCACATAATACAACAGATTTGAGCACATGTAGCCAAAAAGCTGAATACAATAGGAACCTAAAGGAACCTGCAGTAATTAATGAGAATTACCTGTTCTTTAAATGTATCCCTGCCCTGTTATTCTTATAAAGTATAAATAGAAAATAGGCACATATATCAATATTTACTCAAGTTCTCTTGTCAATTGGTTTGGTTTATTTTTTTTAAATCAGGAAATGAAGGAAGATTTGAGAATATGGGCAATCTGTTTCTGTTTGGTTTTTTATGGCACTGATTTTGTAAATCAGTGGAAGATTAAAAAAAAAAGTCTCACATTTTCTTCCAATCCTCTACCTTTCCTTAATTAAGTAGAGGGTACTTAAAGTTATTATTCACATCTTTGGGAAAATCATAATTTTAATTATAATTATATGATAAATATTTCATGGTATATATCTTGGTCATATAATTAGGAATAAAAAATGTAATTCCCCAAAAGATGCTAAATAATTCAAACCACAGATAATATGGTTAGGGGCATGATTTAAATGTGTTCAAAGAATATACTAAAAGACTTCAAACCTGATCAGCAAAGCAATATAGTGCAATTCAGTTGTCTCAGAAAGGGGAAAAAAAAAAAAAACCTTTAATGGGTCCAAATTGAATCTCTTGTTGAATCTTGAAAAGAAAATAAATTATTTTCAAAGCAAATTTAAAGGAGAAAAAAAGGGCAAAAACAATTTAAAAAATTAATTTTAAAAAACATAAATCAAAGTCTGTAACCTTTGGCCATAACAAAGGACAGGTTTCACTGATTCATCTTTCCTCTTTAACACCACCAAACCAAGAGATAAATATATGATAGGTACTCAATAAATTAACATTTGATATAGTAACCCAATAAAAAGCTTCAACTTCTATCCTACAAAGCAAATAATTCACACTAATGTACTCTTTAACAATGTATACAACCCTGCGAGATAATTTAGTGCAAGTATTATAGGTAATTCTATATATGAAGAATTTCAGAGGTTAAGTGACTTTCCTAAAGTTACATGGCTAATAACTGCCTTCACTCCTACAAGATTAATTTATAGGATTTAAATCAGGAAAGCATACTTGAATCAAGTCAACAAGTATTTATTAAGCATTTACTATGTGACAGGATCTGTACTCTGGGGATATAAAGAAAGGCAAAGTACTTGTCCTCAAGAAGCTCACAACCTAATCAAAACCAACAAATTTGTAATATTTACAGCATAGGAAACTAAAGGGAACAGCTCATGGTTAGATTCAGAATTAAGTGGTTGAGCCAAGATTTAAGTCCAGGTCCTCTAATTTAAAACTAAAATTTTTCTCCTCTACCATTCTGATAAAATCAGAAATCCAGCTCTCTAGATTCCCATGCCACTATTTTTCCTAATATACCACACTGCTTCTGTAACATGGTTTATGGGAAGATGAAATAATAATGGTTCTATCCTCCAGTCTTAACCAAATAGAATCAATGCTGTCACCTCTTTTATAGGGGAAAAAATAGCTGCTAGATTTAAAGAAATCACATAACATATTTTGAGTTAAGAATCTTTAAAGAGTTAACAAAAATATAGTACCACTGAAAATAAACTGAGACTTTTCATATCCACAATCCAGTAGCACCCAATCTATTTAAAGACTAAAAAAGAAACAATTACATAGACATTGCCACAATAAAATGCCATTATAATAAACTAAATTTATTTAGTCAAAAAAGTCATGCTGTCCAAAGTTATATGCAATACTTTGGAGAGAATCATATAATCTTAGGGCTAAAAGAGATTTTGGAGATCATTTAATCCAACCCCTTTGTTTTATAGATAGCTTAGTGACGTTAACTGATCTGACTAAAAGTGCTTATTCCTTCTCCCTTCTTTCCCCCAAAAATAAACAAAATAAAAAGATGATAATATTCTTGGATGCAATCTAATGAATTTATATCATTCTAGAAGTATACAATTAAAGTCGATTATATTTTGGTCTTGTAACATACATTTAAACTAAAATACTGAAGCTGTAGATCCCCAACCAGTTACTTAGAAATAACTCTTTTCATGTTAATTCATCAATATATGCTAAAAAGCACTATAAGGCTACTTCTTGTAGCCTTTAAGTAGAGGCAAATTATATTTCAGAAATGACAACTAAATATACATAGTCTCACAGATTTTCACAGGTAAAAAGAACTTCAGATCAACATTAACATTTCTATCACGAATAAACTAAGGCCAAGAAACATTGGGTGATCTGCTTAAGGCCAAATACAAGTTTTCTGATTCTGAGTCATACTATATAATTTGGGTATAATTTTTTTTTTATCACAGAGATAAGATCATATTTCTCTAAACTTATTTTTTCTTTCAAAATTTGCCAAGAACCTATTAAAGCAAACAACCTGCTATAATCATCTTAGTAATATGTATGTATTTAATTGTCCAGTGTAACCAAACAAAAACAAAAACACTTATTCTGAATGTATACAGTTCTCTGAAATCCCAGAGGCATATTCAGTTCAAGCCAAACTGTGGACAGAAGTGTGCGATAATACCAGGACTAAGAGCAATTTCCAAAGCAATTGGCTGGCTGAGTCACTCGAAAACGAACAGATTTTAATTTTTTAATGTACTAACAGTAAAGTGCGCTATTTTATCATGTACTCAAAAAGCCCAATTACTTCACAGTACACTCAAACTACATCAGAACCAGAGCTGTTCCTTGAACACGTGCAACAGACTGGTTTAATAATTACTGCAAGGTTACAACTGGACTGTTTTATGCCAAACAACACAAGAGAGCAGCAGCATACAGTTATTTAAAAATGGACCACTAATGAGCAAAACTTTCACTATACTTTGTTGGAACCATTACAATTGAATTTTATCAGAAAAGAATGAAAATGGGAGAAATACTCTATATTAGTTGGAGATTGGTAAAAAAGAAAAAGCTATGTTCCAGTATTACAAAGACTGCATGATTATCAGTAAGCAGTGACCAAGAGAAAAAGTCCACTCAATGACACACTACTGTAACGTTCAGGGCACAGATGCCACTTGGCTTCTAATACCATAGTGTTATGAGCCTCTTATGAGGGACAACTTGTGATTTTTTTTTCTCCTACAGGCAGTCAACAATGATGGATGATTCTATTAAAAAGGTAGCTATGACTCCATGTTTTCTGAAAGGAACTCAACATTCAGTAAAAGGCAATGACTTAAGCTTTTTTAGGTCTCAATTCCTGATGGGGAATCAGTATAGCCTTTGTTTAGTTGGTCCTTATATAGGTCAGGAGGCCTGTTTCATATGATTTCTTTAGTTTCTAATCCTTTTGCCTTTATATGTCTAGAGAGCTAGTAAAAGAAAGATTAATCTTATAAAGGCTAAGCTCTGTATTCTACTTGAAAATATTCCAGTTTCAGATACTAATATGACTACTTCCTGGTTTCAACTAAATCACCTTTCCATTGAACTAGTTTCCCTGAAAACGTAAAACTGTTGTAAATGGTAAGAGAACCCTGGAGGTAAGCCTAAATGGCTAACTGAAACAATATTAAGAGTGTTATTCCAAAATCACTGATATTCACAGGAACATATCCAACCTTACCTTCAACAGAATAGTTCTAACATTCTAGTAAAAGGTTACTCCCTGTGTTGACAAGAGAAAAACTAATTCTGATTAAAAAATAAAAGAAAATTTGGAGTTTGTATTTAAGGAAAGAGTAAAAGTTCTATATAGCTGGCTTAAAATATTTTCTCCTCTAGGAATTTATTTTGAAATTAGCAAAAGATAAAAGTAATGGAATCAAAGTAATAAAGAATGAAAAAGAATCTTGGGGGCAGCTAGGTCGCGCAGTGGATAGAGCACCAGCCTTGAAGTCAAATCTCTTCTCAGACACTTAATACTTCCTAGTTGTATGACCCAGGAGGACAAGTGACTTAACTCTAAGTGCTTCAGCCCAAAAAAAAAAAAAAAGAATCTTAAAAGTCATCTAATCCATTCCCTCAAATACAAATTACTTCTTTAATATCCCTGGGAAAATGGTTAGCCACTCTCAAATTGAACACCTTAACAGAAAAATTGTTTTTTTTTTGGCTATGATTTGAGATGCAACAAAGATACTCTCAAGATTTTTCAAACTTAATCACTATTACTACTTCTGATGCTGGGCATGGCCATGGGCATAGAGGATACTAGCAGAAAGATGCTAGAAAGCATTACTAAGTATTACCAAATCTTGAAATGAAGACCTGAAGAATACAGGTTCTGTTTTCAACTCTGCTGCAAATTCAAAATCAAAAAATTTTAGATTTGTATATTTCAGAAGTCTACTAAAAGACTTCTGAAATAAAACAACTGGTTAATAAGTTATCTAAGGATGACATTTATAGTTTGGACCACAGCTTAAAAAAAAAAGAGACCAAGCTCTTGGCCTGGGATGCACTGGGATATTGAAGGGCATATGAGAATTGGTTGAAAGAAATGGGAATTTCAGAAAGTTGAAGAAAAGACAAGCTAGCTGTCGTGCAAATATGAAAAGGACTGCCACATGGTCTGCCTAGTCTCAAGGGAACAAAAAACAGAAGTTAAAAAACAAAGATTTAGTCCAGGATTAGAAAGAATGAATTGTTTGGCAGGTAGTAGTTTATTTCTACTGGAAGTCTTCAAGAGAAAGCAGGATAAGCACTCTGGTATAAAGCTGAAAGGATTATTATTTGAACACTGAAAGGATCAGCTAGCGTCTGAGATCACTTCCAATTGTGGGATCCTAGGATTCTGAATTTTTTTCTATTGACAGGGAACTTACTATGTCTACAAAGGCTGCCCATTCCAGTTGTGGGTAGCAAAAATTGTTGTGATGCTTTTTCTTATACTGCAGACAGATCTGCCAACCTAGAATTGCATACTCTGGTCCTATTCCTGCGTTCTTATGCTATACAAAATAATTTAATTTCTCTGTCACTTAGCAAAGACTATTTGAAATCTAATTGTTTTTAAATTTTGGCTTAAGAATCTAGGACTTAAGTTTGGATGTTCATAGCTTCCCCAAGTCATCAATGTGTCTAATGAAACATTATGTATGCATATTACAATTCTAATAGCTATTTCCCAAGTCAATTGCTCTCTTCCTTTTTATTCACCTTTGACTTACACCAAAATCCGCCCTGCTTTCAAATTTCCCTAATTTCTGTAAAGGCTACCATCACTCTTCTGCCATTCTTTGACTACTTATATTTTCATCAATCCAATCACTTGCTAAAACCTGCTCTTTCTCTAGCTTCCTCCTACCCCACCCTCATCTATTATATTCCAGTTTCTCTGTATCCTCATAGCCACTATCAGGACTTTCATCACCTCTCACTTGGACTATGGCAATAGCCTACTGCTTTCCCCATCTCAAATTTATTATTTTTATATTTAGGTCATATGATACTTATAGTGGTATACAGTATTAAGTATAGCTTTAAACCTAATTTCTGCCAGGATGCTTTTCAGTTTTTGTTAAATAAAGATAGCCTTGCCCCCATAGTTGTTGTCCTTATTGTCTTTACTGGACATTACTTATTTCAATGGATTCTAGGTAATCTGTTCTAAAAATCAGTCTTTTTTCTATTTTTTTTTTAAACCAGTATCAAATAGTTTTAATTTTTGCTTTATTATACAGTTTGAGATCTGGAATTCCTAAGGTCCTTTCCTTCTTACTCCTTCATTCCTTCCCCCCAATTATTTCTTTTGAGATTCTCAACCTTTGGTTCCTCATGAGTTAAATTTTGTTATATTTTGTCTAGTTCTATAAAATTTGGCATTTTTTATCATATGTACGTAACTATGACAAATTAAACCATTATTTCTCTTCCTCTATTTCTGTATAGTGTTTCATAGTTCTATTCATATAACTTCTGAGTACAGACTCTCAAATAATGACATTTTGTTATTCTGGAATTTCTATCTTTTCTTGCTGGGTTTTGTTGCTAAATATATAACAAAGCTAGTTATTTTTGTAGATTTATTTTATATTTTATTTGTTTCCATTAATTTTTAGCTGAATCTTATTCAATTAAATATTGCTGAATCTTAATTGAATCTTGAATATTGAAGTTGAATCTTATTAAGCTATCATAGGACAGTTCCACTGTCATTTTTGGAACAATTTATTATAGAAACCTTGAAAGGTCTTTCCATTTTTCAACAGTTTGTTATCTTCCATCAATGTCAACAGTAAAACTCTTGGGAAAACTAATCTAAATGGGTCTTTCATCAAGCTTTCCATAATCTCAATTTCCTTCTCCTATTCCTCACTTTTTTTTGAGGTAGTACTGCTCATAATCTTTCATAATTCTCCTCTGTAAGACTTGATAGACAAGCCTTAAATGCTATATCACTCTGCTTAGAAAAGTAATCATATGTTCATTGGTTCAAGAGACTTCTAAGCCCTTTTCATTGTAATAATTTACATGGGTTGAATTTCCTTGTAACCCGATATCTATGCCGATATCTGTTCTTTTATCCGTTTTCCATTTTTTAAGAAGAGCCAATAACGATTACTAATTTTAATGGATCAGATTGGAGTCATTTTAGTTGCACACCATCCACCCCTTCCTCTCATTCTGTTTTTGCTTTTTAACTTTGCTCTGACAAATTAATAGTTTTGACTATTTGTAGTATAGAGTTTGGGAATTTCCCAGGATCTGAGACCTTCTCTGCAAGTCCACATAGTCAAAACTATTTTCATATTAATACTAAGTAAGATATTTTAATTCTTAGCACATTAATTAGTGATCCAAATACATAAAAGTTCTGGAAAAGTCCTTAGTTTTTAAGAGTATAAAATATTTTTAAAGAGTATAAAAGTTTGAGAATCACTAATACGTACAATTGAGTAATAAATTACTCCTACATATATATGTATTTTCTTTTCTGTTAAAATATAATAAATTTTTAATGATTTTATTTAATGTTTATGTCCTACCTCTCTTAAATCTCTAAAAAAGTATAGATAAAAATTTGACTTCTAAATGATTTAGAAACCTTTGGCATTTTCCAAATTTTCATTCCTAAACTACGTTTTTCACTATTTTCTCTTATATACTTACCTTATCATTGAAATCACTGACTACTGGAGTATAAGTTTACTTAATTTGAAATGTTTTATATGTTTTTCGTTAAACTTTTAGTCCTTACTTTTCTCAACAGTACAATGATCTGTAACTACTTTCTCTTCCTTGAAGATTTGTCTTTTTTAATTATGGTGAGATTTATGTTCTTTCACAACCCGACTTTTGTGGAAATGTTTTGCATAACTTCACATGTGGTTTCTTAATGAGGATAAGAGAAAGAACATGGAATGCAAAAGTTTTAAAAGAAATTATTTTAAATATAACAGAGGGGAAAATATTAAATACATTTAAATTTAAAAAAAAAAATAATCTTAGCTTGCCATCTATGGGAGGGGGTGAGGGGAAGAAGGGGAAAATCTGAAACACAAGGCTATGCAAGTGTCAATGTTGAAAAATTATGTGTGCATATGTTATGAAAATATAAAGATTTAAAAATAAATAAATGAAAATAATCTTTTAGTTCTCTTCATACTATGTTACTTATGCTGGTAAATAAGATAAAGTGATCTTCATAATAGTGTTTTATCATGAGTTTTTTAACCCAAGATTACGAAAAAGGTCTCATGAGAAATTTTTCCTGTCACCTTTGGACCTAAATCAATACTGTCATATTCTTTATCTGTGTTTTCAAAAAGAACCTGTGATCCATCCTTTCATTTAGCAGTAATTTCTTTGTCTTCTGTTTTTATATATAAGGAATTAATTAAACTGATATGTTTATCATATCACTGTCACTTTAAATTTACTGTCACTTGAAAATTATCTCACACTTTTAGAACATAAAAATTAGAGTTTATAAGAGTTTATTTTATATGATCAGAAAAATTCTAAAAATCATGATTCCCTACTCCCCTTTTCATCTCTCTCACCATTACAATAGAAACAGAAAGGGATTAAGGGTGATCTTTTGTCTACTAGGAAATTCTTCTGCATGTGTTACTTAATTCTGTGCTCTAGCTCTCACTTTATTTTGGACCACAATCTAAATTCTAAAGGAGCCTCAGCAGCTACAGAAGCACCACCAAAGGGAATCACAAAATGTATAATATCCTAGAGGATACCTCCCTCTCAGCAACAAATCAACCAGATTCTATCTTTCAAAAAAGCAAAAACTGAAAAGTTAAGATTCCACAAGGGGAAAAAAGCAGTACAAAGATATTAAGAAGCAGTAACATCAACAACTCACATTTATGTGTTTTTTAAGGTTTTCAAAGTACTTTACAAATATTTTCATTTGATCCTTACAACTATCTTGATTTATACATTAGGAAACAAGCAAATAAAAGTCAAGTGACTTGCCAAGAATTTCACTTTTGAGAGAGGATTTGAACTTAGATCTTCCCTTATTCCAGTTTTGGGGTTCGATATACCGCACCATCCTTATACAATGAATAAACAGAAAAAGCTGATTCTAGAATAATTACAATTAGAACCAAAAACCAAAAACAAATCACAACATAATAACAACAAACTCTCAGAGCAATTGGCAGTTCTAGTCAAAAGAACCAAAAGGAAATTCAAGATATTAATGAAAATCACAAGAAGAAAACATGATAGAACAAAATTTGAAAAACTTATTAAAGCAGTAAGTATCCTGGACAACACAAGGATGACAACTACCACCACCACCAAAAAAAAAAAAAGAAAAAAAAGAAGAAAAGCGTAAAATAGAAGTCCAAAACTATATGACACAAAAAGAAATGTTACAACAAAGCAAAAAGCTAGAAAAACTGGAAGAAAAAATGAATTGTCTATTATGAAAAAAACAAATGACCTAGTAAACAGGATATGGAGAGTGGCCAAGAATTATCAAGCCCCCAAAAGACCATGATGAAACAAATAATCCTGAATAAAAAAAATTTTTAAATCACAAAATAAAATTCACAAGTACTGGAAACAAAAGGCAAAGTGCAGTTCCATGGAATCCACAGTTCACTCCTATAGATAAAAGTTCATGCACAATAAACAGTGAAATCACCACAGTTCACCCTAAGACCAGTCCAGTAGAAATGGTACGAGAGACCAAACACAGAAAAGCAAAAGAACTATACCAAATGCATACAAAGAAACTCCATGCAGGAACCAACAATTGTGAGGGTATTAAAGGGCTGATATATAGATTATCTAAAAGAAAGATGAAAAGATTCTAAAGCTGTGGAGAAAGTCATAGACAATAATAATGAAAAAAAGGTGGCAAAAAGAACACAAGTAACAACCAACCTATATGCAACCTATTTCCATCTACACAAAATCTTTATAAGAAGGCATCCTTGATGAAGCAAACTTTCACAATGAGCATTCAGTAATAAACGATATCTTTTATATTTCACAATTAAATTAATAGAGGTAAAGAGTCTAAGATTTACTGTGCCTATTATTTGTGAATTTCTTTTAAACTTCATAACAGCTGCATAAGGCTATATATAAAAACTGTGGACAAAACACTACCTTACAGGCTTTTTAAACTACAGCAAGGCGCCTGGTATCCATATATCAAAAATCATTCCTTGGAAGATTCAACAGAAGAAATGTCTTTAATAATAAAAATCAATATGAGGTACAAAATAGAAAGATGTATCCTTGTCAAACATATTTACCATTGTGAAGAAAATGAACTAGCAAAGAAAAGGGGACAAAAGTGGGAGAAAAAAATATGATAGCATATTTTTACAACAGGAAAAATAAATGATCATTAACTACTATAAATATGAAAAAGTTAACTTGCTCTTAAGACTGAGAGTGACAAAACAAACAAGGAGACAAACTTGAACAGTTTTCTGCATTAGGAAACAATTAAAACAAAGACTAAAAGTTAAAATAAGTTATTGAAATAGGATTTGTTATACCTGTGGGTGAATCCAATAAAAGAGGAATAATCATCATAATCTCAGACAAAAAAAAATAATAAACATAGATACAGCTAGCAGAAAAGTAGGGAAACTTCACTGGACTTCAAGGTATGTAGCTTACAAAACATTATATAATCCCATATACCAATTAACATATTATTTTCAAAGAAAAAGAATCACAGCTATACACTGATAGTTGAAGATTTCAATATACTTCTTCCAGATTTAGACAATTTTAACAGAATAATATAAAAAAAAAAAACCCTGAAGATTAGAAAAATTAGAAAATTTGGAAATAAATTAGGAATCTTAAAAAGCACAAGTATCTTCAATATCAGGCAGAATCTTTATAAAATTAATCACATCTAAGTACATAAGAGGCAGGTGAAGATATTAAATGCTTTAAAGATGATAAAATTATAATAAAGAAAATATGAAAAATGAATAATGATATAAAAAGAAAACTAAATATGCTTAAAGAATAAATAGATACAGGGCCAAATGATATAATTAAAGGAAAAAAAGCAGGACAATGAAAAAACACCAAAATTTGTGGGATGCAATAATAGACTGGGGGGGTGGGGGAGGATTTCTGAACAGATACTGAAAAACAACCCCCCCCCCAAAAAAATTAAGAATACATCTATAAAAAGGAGAAAAAAAGGAGGGAAAAAGCAAAAACAAAAATATTAAAAGCTGACCACTAAAACCAAGGGCCGTTTTTATCAATAAAATACATGAATTTTAACATTCCCATCCACTCCCCAAAAGAAAAACCCCAAAATTATTAAAATGAAAAAGAATTCACAAATGGGGAATTTTTTAAAAAAATCATCAGAAATTCCTTATGTACTAACAAAATTAAAAACAAATGAAATTAATATTTACCAAAAAATATTATATCCAAATTAATGAATTAGAAAATCTAAATGTAATTTCAGAAAGAAATGAAACAAGGCATACAAGTTCTGATCTAATGGACTTAACAAATGGATTCTAATGAATATTTAGAGAAATATTTGATATTTGGTACCAAATAGCCCTATACTACACAAATTGCAAAAACTAAGAATGTGCCTTAATAAAAAAGTCAGGAAATGAAGCGGAAAAAAATAAACTATTAACACAATGTCACTAATGAATAATAATATAAAAATATCAAAGGGACTATGTTTAGTAATTTTAGTGATACTTAAATTCATATAAAAAAAAAAGGAAAAACAGGTCAACATGAGGAAGACTATAAATCAGATTAGTAACAAAAATAAAATCATATTTTATTGATACAGAAAAAAAGGCCTTGAACACTTAAATATTTTTAATATTTTTTTCTCCTAATAGGATCAAAATAGAAATAAAGAACATTATTTGTAAAGAAGATTACGGACAAAATGAAGATGCCCAGTGCTTCTGATATTATTTGATATTAAGTGCTAGAAATACATACTACACAATATGCATAGGTGAAAAGAAATAAAATTATCTGTGTTCAATGATCTTAAAATCAACCAAAATTGAAACAATAACTAAGATTTACCTGACTTTAAAATCTTAAAAGAACTCTGTGCTTGTGTAAAAGGAATTTCTATATACCTATCATTTGCACTTTAAAACAATCCTGAGATAAGACTACAAGCATTATTTCCCCCATTTTATAGGTGAAGAAATTGAAAAATTAAATAGTTAAGAAACTTGCCCATAATCAATCAACAAATAAATATAAGAAGCATTACTAAAAACTTAAATCTTCCTTTATAGTGTTAATTAGGTTGTGGAATAAATTTTTTTTGTTTGGTTTTACCAAACAAAAAAAAAAAAAATCAATTTCTGACTATTGATTACAAAGCCCAGAAAAATCAGGAAATTTCATTCCAAGTAATAACAAAATGTGAAAATAACTACCTTATGATAAACAAAACTACAAATTTCTAGATATGTAAAAGAACAAGTAAATGGAATAATATGGTAATAATAAATGTAAATATATCAAAAGTGATACCCAAATTAATTTATAGATTTAGTGCTATACTAAACTACTATAAGATTACTATATAGAGCTAGACAAAAATGTCAATACTTGTTGGAGGGATGAATTAAAGAATCCCAAGAGAAATAATATTTAAAAGTTGAAAAAAAATTCCGAACACACCATTTTATAAAGCAGTAATCAAAATGATTTTGTGCAGATTATAAAGAAAGAACAAATGAATACTATAGTCAAATGAATTTAGCAAGCACTTAGTAAGCATCATCATGTGCTGACTCTCTCTTAAGACTTGGAGATACAAATAAGGGATGAGGAAAGTAGGAGGAGAACCAGTCCCAGGCCTGAAGATCAGTCTAACGGAGAGAAAGAAATAATATGCAAACAACAATGCACAAACAAGATACAGAGATAAACTGGAAGTAATCAACAATGAGAAGGCATTAGCATTAGAGATCATCAGCAAAGAAAGTCTCATTGCAGAAGACAGAATCTTAGGAATGAAGTCAAGAATCAAAGAGATAAAAATATAGAATATTCTAGGCATGGAGGATAGGATAATCAGTGAAAATGCCCAGAGTTGGGTAGATGGAGCATTTTTTAAAAAGAACAATATCACTAGTTGGCATAGTTGGTAAAGGGGAGTAAAGTGTAAAAAGACAGAAAAAGTAGGAAGTGGGTTAGTTAAAAAGAGCTTTGAACACTAGATATCCTAAAGGTAATAATCAATGGAGTTTATTGAGTGATTAAGGATGACGATGGTTAGATTGCACTTAAGATCAATCTGATACCTAAAGAGACTTGTAGAACAGAGATCTGCAAGCTCTAGTTCAAACATAAACCAGGTTGGTGGCCATGTCAGGAGAGAGAGGGAACATGAAGGAGACATGTGACAAAGGTAAAATCTATAGGATGTGCCAACAGTTTGGATAGGGGGGAAAGAGGAGTGCAGAATTGAGGATGGAACCTAGCTTTCAAACTCTGGGGATTGCAATGATGATAATATCCTTCACAATAATTTAAGTTCAGAGGATTAGAAGGTTTTGAGAGAGAAATGAGTTAAATTTTGGAAATGTTGAGTCTAAGACGTCTAAAGAATAGCCAGTTCAAGATATACAACAGAGAGTAGGAAATGAGAGACTGGAGGAAAGGACAGAAATTGGGGTTAGATAACTAGCTCAATTCATGGGAACAGCTGAGATCACCTCTAGCAGAAATATCAAACACACTACCCACAACACTCCCCAGTATAGTGCAAAACAGATTAAAACGTAATTGGGAAATATTTAATAAAACATAAAATAAAACACTACTAATACTATTATTTTGAAATTAAATCAATATACAGCCCATAGAAATCCATATGTATGGATTAATGGCTCCTATTTCTATTTTAATTTGCCATGACTGCTCTATGGAAAGAATGCAAAGGGACACCCATCATTGGCAAGTTATACTGAGAAGGAACAATCACACAGACAGGAGGAGAATCAGGACATAAGAGTGTCATGAGAACCAAGAGTAAAAAAATATCAAGAGGTTCACTGACAAGCAAAAGCTGCAGAGAAGGGTAAAATTTGAGAAAATGACATTTGGCAATTGAGAAATCACTGGTAACTTTGAAAAGAGAAGTTAAGTAATGAACACTACAGACTTAAGAGGGAAAAGGATGTTGGAAGCATTGATTACAGACTTCCTTTTCAAGAAGCTTATACACAAAACAGAAGAGAGATGGGACTATAACTAGTAGGGATGGACTGTCTGAGTGAGGGTTTTTTGAGGATGAGAGATAGAATACATATGAATGTTAGTAGGATCAGGGAAGCAATCAGTACTAAGGAAGAGACCAAAAATAAATTAAAAAGTGGGGACTATAATGGAGCAAACTGCTGGAAAAGAGACATGGAATGGAAGTATTTATGCATGTAGAGGGGTTTGCCTCGGCAAGAAGAGAAGCTTCTTCATGTGAAACAAATGAAAGTGGCAGAAAACATCTAAGTGCTTTCTAAGATGAGTGAAAAGAGAATATGAAACTCTCAGTTAACTGCCTCACATTTTTCAGGGAAAAATGAGGAAAGCAACCCCTTCCCCCAAAAAAATCAAAATTAAATGTAAGTTATAAAGATCAAGCAGGACTCAAAAGGATATATGAAAAGACAGACATATAAAAGGAATGCCCTGCTTTAATAGGGGACCCAATCAGCAGTTTCATAATTCCCTTCTCAATTCAACAATATGAAAAGAGAAGAACAGAAGGCTTTGGTTTGGTAGGGCAAGATCAGTGAGTGATACAGTAAGAGGACAAGGGATTTAAGAGAAGACAATATAGAGTTGGACTAGTAAGTTCACCAAGTCAAAATGGTGAAAACATGAAAATTTAGCTAAGGAAAAGAATAACAGACTAAGAAAGAACTAGGAGGGGAAGGGCTTGCAGGTGATGGCTCTGTTTTTTGCCCTTTTTTTGTATTCTTAGCACCTACTACAGTTCTTGACATATAAAAGCTTAAAATACTAGGGGAAAAGACTTCTTTGGAAAGTTGGAAAAAGTGGAAATATGACCCCCCCAATTTTTTCATTTCAATTAGAATCTCATAGTATACTATATATACATATTATACTATAAGATACTAATGTATACATATAAAATGGTGTATACATACATATACACACAATAAACTCCAATGAATAAGTGACCTAAAAACATAAATATATGAAAAATAAAAAGGATGACACCATAAACAATTAGAAGATATTAGGAAATATTTTTCACAACTATGTTTAGAGAATTCATTATCAAATAAAGCTCAGAAGTGGCAGCCAGGTGGTGCAGTGGATAGAGCACCAATCCTAAAGTCAGGAGGACCTGAATTCATGGTCTCAGACACTTAACACGACTTAGCTGTGTGACCTTGGACAAGTCACTTAACCCCAATTGCCTCAGCAAAAAAGCAAAAACAATAATAACAAATAAACCTCAGAGGCAACCAAAACAATAAAAGTAGCTCATTTCAATTAGTTTTTACAAAAACTAGAGAAATAAATCAATGTAGCTTATGTGAGAAACTAAATGAAAAAAAAAAAATTCAGATAGGTGAGTAAAGTCTGCTATTTAAATTATTTAGGTCCCATGATCCCCATTGGTAGGCATGTATTCCAAGGCAACAAAGCCACGGGATCTTATAGATCTAAAACAAAAGGGAGCAGAGAGGTCATCTAGTCAAATTCCTTCATTGGACAGAAGGAGAAACCAAAGTCCAGGGAAGGAATCTGTCCAATGGAACACAAGAAAAATAAATGGGAGAGTCAGGATTTTAAGTTGGGATCCAAGTTCTAGGCTCTTTCAACCATCTAACCATACCCCCCCCCCATAAACACAAGAGTCCATATATACTAAACAAAGTAGTACTTTTTATATAAGCAAAAAACTCTAACAAAGTCAGTCCCTATCAAATGAGGAACAACTGAACAGATTATAGTATATGGATATAATGGAGTATTATTGCACTATAAGAAATGATAAATTCAGAAAAACATGGGAAGACACGAAATAATTTAGAGCAAAGAAAACAGAACCAAGAAAATATATACATACACATAATGACTATAATAAACAATCTAAATAAAAAATCTATATTAGACTATATAAACAATCTAAATCTAAATAATTTAAACACTAAAAGACATTAAGAATAAAGATTAATTGCGATGATAAATTTTAGTTTCTAAAAACTAATAATGAAACAAGTTCTTCCTCTTGAAAGATAGTGAAATGTTACATATTTATATAAAGATCTGCTAGCTTTGCATCACTTTTTCTTTTATATGAAAGGGTTAGGAGAGCCAGGTGAGAACAGTAAAGAAAGAATGGTATTAAAAAAAAAAAAAAATCAGTAATACCTTAAAGAGGAAAAAATTACTTTCTGAGATCATAATTTTGGATTCTTCCTTCTCTCTTTCACTCCTAAACTTATTCACAGAAATCTCAAAAGTTGAAGACATCTAGAAGCTTGTGATCTCTTACAAGAATCTTTCTAAAACAGGGATTCTTAACCCAGGATCTGTGACCAAGGCTTTCTGAAAAGATACTTTGATTTTGATTTTGTGACTTTTCTTTCTGTGTTCTCCAATTCTTTAATGTCCTCTGTTGAATTATTTATTTCTTACCCCTCATAAACATGGTACCTTCCAAGGTTCTATTCTAAACCCTAAATCAATATACAGATGACTGTTTTTCTCTTGAACTCTACTTCTATATCCTGCCAACTAGAAATCTTTACTTGGATGACATTTTAAACTCAACTTGAAGCTCATCTTCCCCTTAAACCCACTTCTTTCCCCAAACTTCTCATCTTCTGTTGAAAGCCATCTAGTTATTCAGGCTGGAAATCAATCTTGAAGTCATCACTAATGTCTGCCTTTTCCTAGCACTTATTATCCATTAAATTGTCACATTTTATTGATAATACATTTCTTTTCCCATAACCAGCACTAATCAAGCCCTCATCAACATTCAATTGTTAAAAGTCTGCTACTTGCTTTCTTTCTATATTCAAATTACATTCTAGAAGGTACAAAATTATCCAAGGTATAAGTGGGATCTATCATAGCACTATTTCAGTCAAAAATCTTCTATGGCTCTCTTGCCTTTAAAACAAAATACAAAATCCTCTATCTAGTATTTAAATTTGGCTCTACTTTTCCTCTTCCTGTCTACTACTTCCATTTATGCTCTATATAGTTCCAGCCAAACTAGCTCACTGCCTTTTTGTCTTTCACAAAGGCAAACTCTTGAAGGAAAGGTATTGGATTAAACTAATGCACGTCTTCCTCATTTCAACCACTGAGAATCTTTTTAAGTCTTAAAGGTCAAGTACAGATACTAATACTTGCATTAATTAAGCCATGCTTTTCTTAATGCATTAATCATTAATGCTCTTTCCCTCATGCAATTATTCTTTGATTCTACATTGGACCACCCAGAAGAAAAAAACTTCTTACATGCAAAAACAATTTTCTTTTCATCTTTATATTCCTAAGATTAGCATAGTACTTCAACCAGTCAGTACTTCATAATTTTGTTAATTGATATATAAATGCTTATGAGTCATACTATAAAACTAACCAAGCAGATTCAGAGTTCAAGATTTAATAAATTAATGTGTTAATTTATTTTACTGTTATATTTAGAAAATACAAAAATAAAAGATTTATAAATATTTAATAAATAAATAAAATATTTAGAAAATATAAAAATAAAAGAAATAAATATATACCAAAATGCCAGTAGAAAATACAGCATCTTTGATTCCTACTAGCAAACAAAAAGTTGATTTACATTTAATAAAAAGCAAAAAAACTAGCAACACAGTGAATTTTCTGTCATTTTTAGGACATGGGACTAGCTGTCAACCCACTGTCCATGCATGACATCTCCATTGTTGCCTATTAGCAAGAAAGAAAGAAAATAATCGGCCAAAATTCAATCAGCAAGCTAGATAAAACACGTGCCCACTAAAAACTTTTTGTATCTCGATCATACATGTTTCTTATGATTTGGAGACTGAAAGAATTTTTTTAAATCACTTAGTTTAATATTTTACAGATAAAGAAAGACTCGGGGAAGTAAATTCCTTGCTCCACATCACAAAGAAGAGCCTGTACTGAAACTCAGATCCTATGGTTCCAAGTTCTGTTTGCCCTTGTATTATACTGCCTCTTGACTTATCAAATAGTCATTCACATACATGTGGCACCTGAGTGCAAAAAACCCAAAGATGTACAACTAAAAGAGGTGGGGCCAGTTACGTATTTAAGAGTAAGGGCTGATAAATGAGAGACAATCCCTTTAAGTGTGTCTAGAGACTTGGAGGAATGTTCCCCCCCCCCCCCCCAGCACACTGGGGGGAACAAAAAGACAAGAACCATGGAGAAAAGTCTTGTCAAGAGTTGTAATGTGCATGGTTGGAAATGAGGAAGGTTTGCAAACTGTTTCCCTCACAAGCTTATGAGATTAGTTTGTGCAAGGGATTTTCTTTAGATAAAAGAATGCTAATATTAGATAGCATGTTACAGTGTGAAATAACGAAAGGATCATCAAAGCTTCCCAAAAAAAAAAAAAAAAAAGTTGTTCTTTTCTGGCTCAGGAGATAAGGGTGATGAAACAATGAAAACAAATCATGCCTGAGCTCCTTAAGAACACATAGCTGGTAGTAAGAAAATCTTTAGGAGCCAAGTTATTTCGAGAATTATAAAGTGATGTTATAACAAGGTCAGAAGTCTAGGTACATAGATTTTATATTACTGCAATAGGCTATAACCAAGTCCTATAAAGCAGATGAAAGGTACTTTGTTACATTGAAAAAGCAAACTTAGGTGCTTTTGAGACCAGTAGGTATAATTTGTACAGCTCCTCCAACTTGTGTAAACTGAACCAAGTTGTGAATTTGCACAGCCAAGTATGGTCAGAGGTGAAAAAATATTTCTTGCACATAATGAAATAACATAATGAAAAACAATCAAAGAAAATAAACTCTTCCACATACTCAACTCGGACTCCACATACTAGTATTTAGTGTACCTGGAGATTAGGGGTAGAGAAAAGAAATATGAGGTAGTCTCCTTTCCAAGGAGACAACTTTCCTTTTCAATTGTTATTTCATCCAGGTCATTTTAAAGTCATGTGATAAAACACTAATTTGTAGCAAAATAAATCTTTGTATACTAAAAAGTTTAGTACCAAAAGTTTTTGTTTGTCAAAGCATGAGTTATATCAAATAAATAAGTTAAGTCAAGCCATTTCTCTCACACTTCAATTAGAATATGTATAAATCATAGATCTAGTAGTGACCTTGAGAACTTTTCCACCTGCATACAAAAAAATTTCCCAAATAAAGCAGGTGCTTGCCACAACCTTAGGTCAAGTTCTGTGGGTATCCTTCTAAAATGAAAGCATTGTTAAAGCATGCCACTGATCAAGGAAAAGGGGCCTTTGTACATAATGGGCAAATTGGTATCTTGTGACCACTAAGCTCTGCAGCTTTCATTTCTCTTGGCACTGGTACCAATCAAAGCAATGTTGCATGATGTCATTTTTAAAGGAAACTGCAGTAACTCGTTTTAATAGCTTAAATCAGTACTTTCTAAAGTGAGAGATGGGCTACCCAAAGACATTACAAAAGTTAAGAAGGATCTTGAAGCCAGATCTATTTTAGATGACAACATATTTTCATAAGGCTATTATTTCATTTGAGAATTCGTGATAAATCTTTCTATTTTTATAGGATGCAACCTGTTGAATTATGCAAATTTTATCTTTAAAGACAAGCATAGACTACATCCTGTCTTATAAAAGGAAAAAAGATCTGTTACAACAACAAAATACCATATTCCAATAATTTGTTGCAAAATAAATGATGAATGTGAAGAATACAAATAATTGTTAGAAGACCCATTCTATAAGTGATAGGAAAGAAAATAAATTGACTAATATACACTCTGGTTAAGAATATATAAAAATAACACCAACAACAACAAAAATGTTTATAAGAAAAATACAAGTAGATACATATGCAAGCAAAATAACCATTTTGTTAAAATTGACATATCTATTTTAAAACATTTTAAATAACTCGAAGCTTGTAATGTCCTAGAAATAATATATATCTTAATGTTAACTTTGCAGATAACTACTAAGTTTGAAAAAAATTTTTTTTTAATTTAAGATAATGGGGAGTATGAAGACAAGGTATATCTTATGTCAGAGGACAATAATCAATTTTTAGTCCCAACTCTGCTCTTTTCTTTTTAATGATTACTAGTTTTGCATGAAGACAGATCTAACCAATGCTTCCTCTAAAGCTTTGATGACTTTTTTTACCCAATAAATGACTCTCTAGCTTCCCTATACTCTATTTACTAATTTTACAAAGAAAACAACAAAGAAAACACACTACAAACATTTAAGCATTAAATATCCATAAATGTTCTTTTTATAAGGCAAGGGAAAGGACAATTTACAAAAGTCAAAAGAACCAAAATAAAAGAGGAAAAATTGTCACAAAATGACAACCATTAAAAAAAATACAAGGTAAAGACAAATTTTCTTATAAAGAGGGCAAGAAATGAATAGTAGAAAAATAAAAGTATATAATTCCTAATCTTTACTAACTGAGTAGTCAGTACTCATTTAACTAAGAAATGTACACATAAGAATTATCTAACAAATTTAGCCAAATATTTTTAGGTTTGAAATATGCTGCAACAACCTATTAATGGGTGCAGCTAGGTGGTGCAGTAGATAGAGCAATCAGCCCTGAAGTCAGGAGGACCCGAGTTCAAATCTGGTCTCAGACACTTAACATTTCCTAGCTGTGTGACCCTGGGCAAGTCACTTAACTCCAATTGCCTCAGTTAAAAAAAAAAAAAAGAAAAAGAAAAAGAAAAAAAAACTATTAATGTTGGACCAATATATGGAATAGTTCTGGGATAAAAGGATTCATAAATGAAAAATTGTCGTACATCAGTATTTTTATAAATGTGTCATATTCAATATTTTAGGGAGAAAAATATTAGCATATTTCTCATAGAATTCATATTTAAATCACACAGAAAAAGAATTCTGCAAAACATGGTTTGATGACACTGCTCTATCCTATTCAGTTTCCTAACAATTCCTAAGTAATAATGAGGCATAGAGGCTAAATGAATTGTCCAAGATGACAGAGATATTAAATGAAAAGGCTAGGATTCAAACTTGGGTCTCAATTTCTGCATCTATAAAATGGGAATAACTACATAACTTCCAAAAGAGTAGCATGAGCAACAAATGACATAAATTATATAAAGTACCCTGTGAACCCTCAAGTAGTATATAATTGTTATTATGAATATGCTACTAAAAAGGAATGCTATCTATTGCCTCATGTGAAATTAGACAAAATTTCTAATTTCTAACTGGTTAGAGTTAAACAGAAATAAAAGGAAATTATATTACAGGCAGAAAGAATCTGAATAAAGGACTTAAAGATTCATGAAGGCAGGCATATTTAGGCAAGTATTTAATATTGGGAATTGTGGAAGAGGTAAATGGACTGATTTATAAATAGCCATAAATGCCTGCCTGAGTATAGTCTTTATTCAATGGACTTGGGGCAAAGGAGAAGGAAGAGATAGGGTTAAAAGGTGAGGAATGGAAATTATTAGTAGATATCTAAATCAAATGTCATCACACTGTCCCCTTCCTTAGTTTGCTCAGCTTTCTACTTAACTAGTACTTTACTCCCAGTAACATTACTCTCCCATTTTATTCTGGAACTTTACTGTCTGTTTTAACCCCTTCCTTCTCATATATATTTTCAAGCTCTGAGGGAATTAAGAGAATTTATCATAACAGGGGCTCCTAATATAGATAAGCAAGAGGGGGTCCATTTTGAGGATTGTGAACAGATAAACAAAATAATTAAAGTGCAAGTCATAAAGCTCTATAAGTAATTATTATTAGCTATTACAATAAAGATTAACCATGGTTAATGGTTAAACCATGGTTAACCATGTTTAGAGAAAGAATTGTCTTTAACATCTTGGGAGGTTATTTTTCTAGACATACAACTCTAATCTTAGGAGACGTTTGCCTTTTCCTCCATTTGGAGCATTGAATGTGGTACAAGGAGGCAGAGAAAACTAGAATTGAAGTAGCCAGTGTTAAAGCAGGAGTAAGGAGGTAGAACATTACAATTTGTACAGCTATGAAAAAGTTTTTTGACTGAGTCTAAGATTTTAGAAATAAGCAGACCAAAGCAGAACTAGAGATCATCACTGATCACAAAATAGAAAATTTCGATTATACCAAACTGAAAAGTTTTTGTACAAACAAAACTAATGCAGACAAGATTAGAAGGGAAGCAATAAACTGGGAAAATATTTTTACAGTCAAAGGTTCTGATAAAGGCCTCATTTCCAAAATATATAGAGAATTAACTCTAATTTATAAAAAATCAAGCCATTCTCCAATTGAAAAATGGTCAAAGGATATGAACAGACAATTCTCAGATGAAGAAATTGAAACTATTTCTAGTCATATGAAAAGATGCTCCAAGTCATTATCAATCAGAGAAATGCAAATTAAGACAACTCTTAAGATACCACTACACACCTGTCAGATTGGCTAAGATGACAGGAAAAAATAATGTTGATTGTTGGAGGGGATGTGGGAAAACTGGGACATTGATTCATTGTTGGTGGAGTTGTGAACGAATCCAACCATTTTGGAGAGTAGTTTGGAACTATGCTCAAAAAGTTATCAAACTGTGCATACCCTTTGATCCAGCAGTGTTACTACTGGGATTATATCCCAAAGAGATTATAAAGAAGGGAAAGGGACCTGTATGTGCACGAATGTTTGTGGCAGCCCTTTTTGTAGTGGCTAGAAACTGGAAACTGAATGGATGTCCATCAGTTGGAGAATGGCTGAATAAATTGTGGTATATGAAAATTATGGAATATTACTGTTCTGTAAGAAATGACCAACAGGATGATTTCAGAAAGGCCTGGAGAGACTTACACGAACTGATGCTGAGTGAAATGAGCAGGACCAGGAGATCATTATATACTTCAACAACAATACTAGATGATGACTAGTCCTGATGGATCAGGCCATCCTCAGCAACAAGATCAACCAAATCATTTCTAATGGAGCAGTAATGAACTGAACTAACTATACCCAGAAAAAGAACTCTGGGAGATGACTAAAAACCATTACATTGAATTCCCAGTCCCTATATTTATGCACACCTGCATCTTTGATTTCCTTCACAAGCTAATTGTACAATAATTCAGAGTCTGATTCTTTTTGTACAGCAAAATAATGTTTTGGTCATGTATACTTATTGTGTATCTAAGTTATATTTTAATATATTTAACATCTACTGGTCATCCTGCCATTTAGGGGAGGGGGTGGGGGGGGTAAGAGGTGAAAAATTGGAACAAGAGGTTTGGCAATTGTTAATGCTGTAAAGTTACCCATGTATATATCCTGTAAATTAAAGGCTATTAAATAAAAAAAAAAAAAAAAAAAGAAATAAGCAAATAAATTCGGTCCAGAGCACTAAAGTGAGAAACATCTATCAACATGAAAGTCCATTAATTTCACAATAGACCACAGAAGGAGAAAAGATAAGAGTAGAGCACTCTGAAAAGTTAGGCCTCAGAAACTTCAGCTAGAAAATAGATTTGCAAGTTCTAGATGCCATCCATTTTATATGAGTAATATTTGTAGATACACTTTTAAATACCTAGCAACCCTAACCTTGTTATTTGTATATAATGCTCTTTTCCCATGTGAAAATATTCTTCTAAATAAGAGTATGTAGTAAAAGGGATAATACCAGAGGAAAGGGTAATACTAGAGAAAAATTGGTGCTAAAACTGAACACCAAAATACAATAACAATATAAAACAACAAATACAAAATACAATTAACAATAGCAGACAAGAAGACAGTAACAACACATCTCTGAATTCAGGGAAACAAGAAAAAATGGTTGAAGAAACACCTAAATTGGAGTTTAGAAAAACTTTTACAATAGAAGCAAACCTTTCAGACCAAAGATTCCCTTTAACAATTCCAAAAAGATGTTGCTGTGGCCACACACAGTCTCCAGATATGTGTGAGAGAGACTAAGAGAAAGGAAAAGATGACCAGTTGGAAAAATGTTGCAATAGTTCAGGTATAGAACTGGGAAAAACGGCAAAGGATGAAAGATAATTCTATGGTTTCAAAATTGATTCTATAACTGAAAAGAGGGTTACCACTTATAGAATAGAAGAAATCTGTTAAAAGTATAATTGATTCATATAGGTATTTAGAATTAGAAGAGTTAGAAGAAAACTTAAGATATGATCTAGTCTGAAATGTCATTTTGCAAAAACAAAAACCAGTACCCAGAAAGATTAGATGATATTCCCACAAGTTAGTAAATGGTAAATTCAAGATTTGAATCTTTTGAAAGCAAAACAGCGACATGCAAATATAAAGCATTTCTATAATATATTCCTATAATAAAATACTACAAAGTATCAAAAACCAACATATTGAGAATCACAATTCTATATGAGGTTACAAACAATTATATAATTATCTGCATTATTCAGCATCTTATACAAGGAAGGGATATCATAATTTACTAATCTAAATACTTTCATCCCTTTATTTAAAAGATCAGGAAGAGGCCCTGAAATTGTGACTTAGCATAGTCACTCCAACTAGTCTCCTACCACACCTTTTGCCCTCAAATAAATATATAAAATAAATTTTGTTTAACCAAACCAAATAATAACCATAACAATGGAGGCCAATCAAACATATTGCTAATATGAACCTCTCCAAAAAATTTTTTTCCTGAAGTAGATTACATGTTGGTTAACATAATTATCTCTTATTTCAAACTATTTATCACTTTATTGCCTTTGACGGGAAAAGTAGTCATTCACCTTTAATTCAACAATAATTATTGAGTACCTACCTACACTATGACCTATGACCCATCACTGTGCTAACCATTGTAGTAAACATACAAAAATAGAAAATTCAAAATGGAGTAGATAAAAAAATACTGGTTAAAAGTCAACTCCAAGATCCTATATGTTTTATATTTACCCAAATGGTTGCAAAAATATTCTAAATTACATCAAAAGATTAATATAATAAATTAGATCCATCACAACATGTTATTTGCCATGTCTCAAGGTTTCTTAATCAAAATTTGATGTCTAGATATATATTTTTCTAGGTAAAGGCAGTTTGTTTCAGTGCAAGGATTTGTGTTACTACTTGAGTACTACATTGGAGATACTTAAAAAAAAAAAAAAAAAAAAAAAAAAAAAAGTCAGATTCCACAAGTTCTAAGCTCATTTTGAGAAGCTGAATAGTTGGCTACCGAACTAACTATCATCCTTGTCTCTTGAAGCTGTATATACTTGTGCAGATAAGGTTTGCAAAGCAGGATGCACAAGGATATACACAAGGACCTACACAAGGATACACGGTTTTAAGAGACAAGGATGGGAGTAGTAGTCGAACTTCAAGGGATCATTTTTTCCCAGGAAAAGTGATAAATGTACATCAGAAGTAAATATAAGTAAAAATGTGGCTCAAGGGCAAAATATAGCCCTAGCATGGTCATGAAAAGGGCAATTTTGCTTTATGATAGCTTTATAATGTAGATCCCCATTAATTTCCAAATTTTAAAATATGCAACAATTTAAAACAGTTTCTGAAACTGATTTATTAAATAGGAAATAAGATGTTTTTGTTACAAATGTTTGTGTTACAAATAGTCAAGCTGCTGGGGTTGGGGGGGGGGGGGGGGGGAAGAGAGAAGGGAAGGGAGGATAAAATTTCCAAATAGAAATTTCTTTTCAGGTTACAACATAAGAACAGAGTCCTGAGTCTAAAATTTTCTTAGAAGCACTAAGTGGCACATATACAGGATTCTTTAAAGACAAGGGAAAAGAAATAAATCCAATAACAAAAAAAGTTCATCCATATTCACTATAAATTATCCCTTAAGGATAAGTATCTTTTGTAGGAAGTACACAAAAACTTTCCACAGAGAAGCCACACTTCCACAAGATGATTAGATTAGGTAGACCTGCAATGAAGAAAATACATTTCAATAGATGATTTGAAGGCTTATACTAACTTTCCATTGAAATTAATACTTGTAAAGCAAAAGAATACTTTCTCTGTTAACAAAAAGTTATGCCAAAAAAAAAAAAAAAAATCTATCAAGATTTTTGATTGAAACCAAATAGTATTCAAAAAAGATTTTTGCCCACATTAAAAAAAAAAATAAAGTAAAACTGAATTGTAAATTTAATAAAAATCCCACTAGATGAAGGCAACAGAAATAAGCCAAAATTAGTACTTATTTTTGGACAAAATTACAAAGAAATGAATTTCATTCTCACTACAATTTTAAAAATTCTTAATCACCAGAGGCTAGGCAACTGAAACAGGCATAAGAATCATATAAATGTCAGAATAGTATGCAAAACTCATTAATGTTTTCAAAAATTCACTTAGAGATAGAAACAGGTCCAAATAGATGCCTGTCTAAATGTACTGCAATTACGTTACAATTATTTTCCAAATACACAGATATGCTCTGTCTTTTCTCAGCTCATTACTGACTCAAACAATTTGCTCTTCTGGGATCAATTGTTTGCTAATAAATAATTGTTTACAGTCACAAAATGAAGTTATGAGGTTCTTATTAGTTTTCCTTCTGCACCCTAATAAGATTGAAATCTAGCCGATTCCCAAGAGCCTAACCTTAACCTTGCTTTGTTTAAAAGCCCAGGAAATGATGAACCATCTGCTTCAGAAAATAATGGAGAGCCAAGAGGAAATATTGTTTAATTGTAGATTAACCTCCTCATGAGGCAGAGTGAAGCAGCTTCAGAATTAGCAACTAAAAGTAGCAAGGAAAACAAATAGCATAGAAGCCTACCTCATTATTATTTAATATCCAGTTTTAAAAAAATATATATGGGGAGGTTTTCTATATGCTTTCATTTATGTTCAAACAATGCCACAATTCAAATTTTATAGTTTGCAAATTCCAAACAAAAATATAATGAAAAGCACATCCACTCCAACTCTATGTTTCAAAATATCTTTACTTCAGCAAATAATTTCATGACCTTTTAGGTAGTAAACTAAAAAGCTCTTTTTTTGCCATTTAAAATTTCTGCAGATATTCCCTTCTTTATTAATTAAAGCTGCCATCAGCAACATGACATTTAAAGTCAAAATCTGTCACATACATGATTTCCTACAAGTTGACAAAGGGAAAACAACTTTATGAAATCAAAATGGCCAGCCACAAAAGAATTAGAACAGGTTTTATTAAGCAAGAACAAAGCTTTACTTAGCAAGCCTCAAATTCTATTCACTTCTAAAACATGCCCAGTAAAGCATAGAATGCTTATTTTGCCACTTGCCAGAATAAACTTTAATTGATGAGGGCAACAAAATTAAATTTAAATTTAACAAAATACTAGAAATCAAATTGAAAAATTAATTTCAACAACTATCTCTGGAGTACCTACTACATGCAATCAAACCCCACATTAGGTCTATGAGAAATACAAAGATGCATTACAATGAACTATGTTTCACATATCTAAACTTAATAATACTTCATACTTAAGTGTTGTTTCGTTTTTTAATATAGTTGAAATATTCCAAATAAAAGCTTTTCTCTATTGACATATATGCAGCCTCTTTAAGTCAACATGAAAAAGACTAAGATGTCTTTTATCAGATTTTCAAAACTAGGGAAATTATTCCAGGAAAGGGCAAATAACCTTTTTGATTTTCAGTAAGCCTTATATTCATCCAATTTCTGTAAATATTATAGGGAAATCATCTCTAGAGAGGAAAGACTTAACACTTTTCACATTCTTAAGTCTTTAAATAAAGAAGAATGTGCTTAACGAAATTATTCTTGAATTCTTCAACTTAATTTTCCAGCAATAAGTAATAACTTCAGAGATTCAAATAATGGTGCCTTTTCAAGAAGAATAAGAGTTTGACATTCTTCTCTACAAAACAACTAGGCACAATTTTATCCATCATACGTCTATCAACCTACGGATATTGAAAGCTTGGGAGAACAAGATAAAATCAACTCCAACCCTACAGTCAGCTGTACTATCTATCAGGCATCAACAATGCTATTCATGAATTTGGAAAAATTAATAAATTCTAGGATGAATGCAAGAAAAGGCTCAAATACAGGTGAAGCATACTCACTTGGGTTTTGTTTCTGCATCTGTCACTTGGCGAATGAAGATACCATCTTCAGGATGTTCAGTGTCATCCATTTCATACATATATGATGATGCTATTGCAAGTGTGGTCCCATCATTACTAAAGGCAAGTGATGCTATGCTAGTGGGATATCGATGGAATTGGCACAATCGTTTTTTGTTGAATGGATCCCAAATATTAACAAATCCATCAGATCCACCTGTAAGCAGTTTCAAAATAAATTCAATATTTCTGAATGTCAACTACAGAAATGTTCCTTGTGATTAATATATTTATTGAATAAAAGCTAATTAATCAGAAAATATTCCTGTCACTACTTTTTAAAAGAATACTTTTCATATTATAAAATGCAAAGAAATAAAATTTAAATAATATTCAATGTTCCATAATTATTAAATTTCCATTGTTACAAATATTTGTTATGGTAATAATGACAGTATCACAACTATATTTTATTAAGTAATTTACCTGTAGCAAATGTGTTGTGAATGTTGTGAAAGGAAATGGCATTGACAGGATAAATCTGCTCAATATTGTTTTCTTTTAGTCTGTGACACTTGAATGCATATTTCTTCTTCTGTACTTCAGGACTTGGATCCAAATATTCAACTGCCACTCGGCCTTCAATAGAGCTTAACACATACCCCTGCCAAATAAGAACATTAAGAGAAAAATGTGAAAAAAAAAAAATCTAGTTAGTTTACTTAGCATTATTTTCTGAATCCAACAAAAACAAAAAAAAAGTATATTTCAAAATATAAATGGAATACTGAGAAAAAGCTGATGATCCAGTAAGTGTAATTTCTGAAATTAAATTTGAGCTTTCTACTCAAAGCAAAAGTGGATTTCCATATATTTGAATCACCATCAGTGGTTTATACAAAGTTCACACTCATCAAATGCATTGATTTGCAGTGTAAATTTAATTTTGATTAAGTACTACTCTAGTGATTCTTTGATACACTTGGAAGGACCAGTTAGCCTGATACACAAAGATTCAAACCTGGTAAAAGTATCTTGTCAAGTTCAACGTTTCACTTCTAAAGAAAATAAACACTTATTACAAAGCCCCAATTAGTAGGAGAATCTTCTCTTTCAGTGATGATATCATATTAATGATGTACAAAAAAATAAATTTTTGAAGTATAACAGATTTTCCCAGTGATATCTACAAAATAGCATTTAGCGCATAGAAGGCACTAACTAAATGACACACAGTAGGTGCTAATAAATGCTTGTTTAATTCCCTTTCTCTACTGTTCCCTTATCAGGAATCAACCTTTGTATATAATCAATTAAAAATTCCAAATATGGCATGAAATGTAAGTTTTTTCTTTAAAACTTTTGAAAATGATACCACATTTCAAAATTTTCTTCTCTACTTCCTTTTGAAATTATGAAAGTAGGAAATGTCAAAGACAAAAGGAAATATCATGTTTTTCAAAATGACTTTTTAAAATATAGACGTGTTCCAGGATAAACTAAATATTATATTCTTGAAGAGTTTCATGTAACAAAATTTACTGGAGGTTTCCCTATTGCTTTCAATTCTGGAACTGGAGATGAACTCCTACAGAAAAAATCCTAGGTTAAAGGAATGAATATTTAAAAATAAAAAATGATCATTTTCTCATTAAAAAAGGCAAACGCTATTTGAAGAAACACAAATCTATTCTACCAGAGTATGAAATAATATGGGAATTTCAGATTCCATTACCAAAGAAGCTCTCATGTGTTTTTAAGACTATCCAAAGATGGCTGATTTGTACTCACCTCTCTTCTTAAAAAAAAGTTTTAGACCAATAAATGGACCAATCTAATTACAAAAAAAGTTGATCACATTATTACTACTTCTTAAAAGTTTATGGCTACATTTTCAGGTGGCATATATGTAGTCTTAAAGCTAAAGACTTTAAATCCCAGATTTTATGAGTTAAATAAGCCCACCTTTACTTAGAAATGACAATGGAAGGAGGTTGTAGCACATAGCAATAACTGTAGCAATGATATGAGAAATGTTTTGAGAAAGGGGAAAAGTTTCATCTATCCTATTATCTACCAAGTTTGTTTTTGGTTGTTATCAAAAACTTCTGAAGACTGTACATGTAACGTAATGAAGGCAGTTTTAGTGCAAAAGCAGTTTAAAAAGGGATTTGAGTACGAAATTTCAACAAACTAAATTCCAGGTTTCAATATGGACTATATATCATTCATCATAAAGTAAAACCAAATAACTGAATTACATCTCATTTGGCAATATTTACCAAATAGGTAACACTCAGGGTTTTAAGTCTTTAAACAATGAATTTGCTTTAAAATGTTCTTTTAAAAACAACCAGAGGAGAATTCACATATTTTCAATGTTTAATGATATTTGAAAAGATCAGTACCTGCTTGTTTGGAAATGCTCGTATGCAACGAGTCTGGTATTTCAGACTAGATTCTCTTCTCTGCTGCACATAGCCCATATTCCTCAAGTCCCATACCAACACTCTTCGACCAGCTGTCCCCACAATTAATCTGTCTCCAGACACAGAGAGCGTGTAAACCTTTTAAAAAACAGCAAAATTATTACAAGAAATCCCATATTTAATCAAAGCTTCAAAAAACTGCTGACCAGGCCCCAATTTTTAAAAGGATTGAGGCAAAGTGCTTTCAGTTAATTATGAAACATCATATGTACAGCAGCTTTTGGCTTTTCAAAGCAAATAATTCTCAAAATAATCTTCTCATAAAACCTTCGCAATGATCTTATAAAAGATAAATAATATGCTTCAGACAATTACCATTTACCAAAACCAAATCACTTAACACAATAAAATCACCTAAACATTGCCCTTTAAAAAAATCCTTCATGTCGAAGTTATTCTACACATAAAAATAACAGAAAACTATAACAATTTAATAAGCTTATAATCTAAGATAGTTGGGTTTTTTGTTTTTTTTTAAAATTCAGGCTCAAAAATGTCTTGTGATGTTTTGATTAATTTTTTTTTTTAGAAATCAGAACAGTTTTTCTATGAACTTTTCTTTGGATCTAAATTTTTTTCCCTCACAAATTATAAAACGTGGACTGTCCAAACCATCCAACTTGAATTAAGATGGTTTTGTATTGTATTTCCTGAAAGCAAAAATGCAGCATATTTTAAAATATTACTGAAAATCAAACATTATGTAGAAATAAGCATTTCTTAAACAAATTATTTAAATATAGAATTTAGCCACTTTTTTAAGCAGTACTTTCCAAAAATCTACTTCACAGGCCAATACAAGTTTAATAAAATTGTTTGAACCTTCAGTATTTATAATTTTAAGACAGAAGCAAAAAAAAAAAAAAAAAAAAAAAAAAAAAAAAAAAAAAAAAAAAAAAATCACAGATTTCTGAATATTCCATTTTCAAGATTTTTTGATAATAAGTCTTCAATAAAATCAGCCATATGTATCAAGCTATTTTTAACAATTCAGTATTCCTCTAAAATGGAATTTAAAATTTGTACCTTAGTCACATTAGTTGAAGCAGTTATATAAACTTTAAAAATTTAAAAGCTAGACTATGAGGTTTTTACATTTCTAGTAAGAGAAATTTGCCAAAGATGATCAACAGAAAAACAAGTTATACAGATAACAGAAAATCTACTAAGTCTTGTAAAATATCAAAATTTATAAATCCAGAATCTAGTAAGAGCTCAATTTATAATGGTACAATCATATCAAGAATCTTATCTCAAATCTTTACTATACAGATGACATATACTTTTCTAACTATGTTTCCTATCCCCAATGACCATAAATCAAGTGAAACCACTGTCATACTACTGAATAGGTGTATACATTTATCAAAGAAAGTATTAAAAAAAAAAAAGTGACATAATGAACCTCACTGAACCAATAAGCAGCTTGATTCAGTGTGGCTGTCCATTATATGATATTCTGTCAGCAATTTATCACAGCTCTTAACATGCTACATACAACTATAAATCAAAACTAGAAACAATGCAATTATTTTATTCTGAACAAAGGTCTTGCCAGAAGTAGATTTGACTGCAATGTGGCAAAAAATAATGGATCTTTGGATGCAATACTGGATATAATGATGGCTAACATGGTCTGAATAGTATATTTACACTAAGGAAGTAGATTCAATTCAAAAAAATCTGTCCTTAAAATTAACTACTAACTGATAAAAGTGTCAACAGGGATGCACAGAGAATGCTCAACTATGCTTGTTTTATCAGGCTTTGCTTCCTGACCAAGAGGTTTAAATGACACAAAGTTTTGATTCTAAAGAAGCTTTATACCTTAGTTTCCAAGTATATCTTTTTATTATAAAAAAAAACAAAAAAAAAAAAAAAACCAAGGAACAATAGCACACCTTTATCGCAAATTGCAATGACAGCGCATTTTGCCCTTTTAACAATCAACTCAAACAAAATCTCAAGTCATAAAGAAAAATGAATAAAAAGCTTCTTTTTTTCTGCTTTGGGGATTTGAACTCAATCTAAGACAATTGGCAGTCTTTGCTAAATGGCTTTACTCAAATGGCAGCATGTTGCACACTTCAGTTTCAGTGTGGGGAATCATTTTTAGGCCAAAATTTTTTTAAAGCATAAAACTAAGACAAAAAATAAGCCTCCCTGTTAAATTTCAAATATGTTTAATAGGGTTTTTAAAAATACAGTATACTAAACCTTTAAACACCACTATTTGCAATAAATGCACATCAAATCAATTTAACCTAGTTAAATAAGTATAATTTCTAAAACAAAAAAACCTACCTTTTCTGGCTGAGAAAAAGTTCCTGCATTACAAGGAGTTCTGGGATCCCACAATTTAACTGTTTGATCCCAACTTCCAGTAACCATAACATTCACTTCTGGGCAATATTCAACACATCTAATAGGTGCATCATGGGTTCCAACAAGGTTTTCTTAAAAAAAAAAAAAAAAAAAAAAGGTGAGAAGAAGAAATGTCTAGCATTATTACCTCAACTAAAGAGATTCCTCATAAGAACAATAAAATGAGCTACTCCTACAGTAGCCAATAAGTAAGCTGCAATAAACCATTTCACAGAAGTCTGAATATAAAAGTATATTTCTCTATAATCCAGTCCAGAAGTAACTACTCCTCCTTCCCTTTCCCTATAATTCTATAATACTTAATTTAAATTCCTGGTATAATAACACAGCTGGTCTACATGGCAGTAGTGGATATCTACAAGCTCATAAATGCCACAATGATTTATCTTTGTATCCTTTTAGTAGGTACATCTACCAAGAACTTGATCCTCAAAAAATATTTCTTAGATGAAAAAATTTGATTCCTTGAGCCCTCAACAAGGAAGTCTCAAATATTAAAAATACCCCCACCCCCAAACTTATTTTTTTACCTTAATTTTTTATGGTTATTAGTTCTGAGACTTATATGAGAACATCATGTTGTATAATTTTATTTGGTTTTCAAAACAACTCAACTTTGGAAGAGATACTTCCATTCCAGTTGCAAGCTTTTAAAGTCATACAACAAAAGTAATTTAGAGGAACACAAAACCTGTTGCCAGTGCCAATAATTTCCTGACTCTAAATGAAATGAATCCTAAATTAACTGAAAGCTTCTTTCTTTTCCCCCAAAAATACTATTCTACCACAGGATAAAAACTTTTGGCATCTTCTAAATCGTTTTCAAATCTTGAGACTTGTCTAAGCAAATGTATGTAGCCACATACTAGAATACGTATAATATTGAGCTATATAAGAAATGCTACAAACAAAATAAACAAACAAACAAAAAAAAACCCTACATACTTGGAGAATGTATAAATGAAAGTCCAATGTAATGTATTTACTCATATTTTACTTTGTTAAAATATTCTATTTTCCTCTCCTTTGTATCTATTCCTAGAATTTTCTTTAAAATACTCAAAAAACTTTTCCTATTCCTATTTACTTTATCTGTGAAAATGCCAAAGATAAAAATGAATTGTTTTCATGGAAGAAAAAAATTGTAGGTATAAGTATATGTGAATGTGCACATCTATATGACATATATACATATATCATATGCTTATACACACACACACACACATACATCTATATAAACAAAGAATAACTCTAAGTACCGAGTTAAAGAGAACTGGGATATTTGCCAAGCTTTGCCATCAACACATTGTAAAACTTTTAAAATAGATATTTCAAAATATAGACCTCAAGTATTTCTAATAATAGCTAGTACATGTTACTTTGAGGTTTGCAAATTATTTACATAAATTGTTTGATTCTCAAAACAACCCTGAGGTAGTTGCTATTTTTAATCCTTATTTTACAGGTAAAAAAACTGAGGTTATATGACTTCTTCCCTCAGGGTCGAACAGCTGGTGTTAGAGGCAGGATATGAACTCAGATCATCTTGACTCTAAGCCCAGAGATCCATTCACAACACCACCTAGTTTCCTAATATAAAAGATTATTTGTTATTCACTTCAGAGTAAAATGTAATGCATTATTCATTTAGTAAGTCAAATATGACTAGAGCACATTAGACTTCTAACAAGTTTTAAATATAAGGAATAGGAAATGGAAATATAGACACTTTAATTTCACAGATTTCAAAAATCTTTTTAAAATCAAAATTAATGAAAATAAAGTTAAATTTGTAAAGTTACTCAAAATCCTAATAAGATGAAAACCAATAAAAATGATCTGAATCCATCTCACTACAGAATCAAATACTTGACAAGTCACAACGCTTAGGATGGCACTCACATTTTGATATTAAAGAAAAAAACAGAAAATAGTCAATAATTTAAAAGCCATTTCAACTTTTTAAAATGAAATTTTCAATTTTAATTGCAGCTATTCTTGCAAATATATAAATTATTTATCATGCTATCTTGTTACCGTGAAAAACCACCTACATCCTTAAAAGCTCATAAAATCAAGGATCTGAAAATGAGAAATTCTGCTGGCTTACCTTGATCAGTATTCAAGTCATGCATTTTCAACTGATGATCCAATCCTCCACTCCAAGCATGTGTTGGATCCTGAAAGATTTTTTTTTAATTGTAAATATATAACACTTCCAACAAACTTTAAAATATATAAACTTTAGGATTAGCCATGCTTTGCCCAAGATACCATTTTTTTAATGGAAGGTAACAAAACAAACAAATAGCAAAGCATATATTTCCAACTATAAAACAAAGTAGCTTATTCACAAATAACGGGGCATGGGGATGGAAACAGAAATAGAGATACTTCTAAAATCTAATTCTAAATCTAGATTTCTTATTATGAGATCTGTCCTTTTTTTTACATTATTCTGATAACTGTTAATTGATATAATTGATTTCATTTATAATCATAAGTATTTTACTTTATGTATTAAAAAACTAAATGAAGGTTTTTTTATTGTGGGATCGCTGAATTTTTTTTTACATTTTGTAATTGTAATTTGATAGAATTTTACTTATAATCCTATGCATTTTACATCACCTATTAAAAAAAATCATTCTGAGAAATCTCTAGTTTTCACCAGACAGCCAAAAGTATCCATGACACTAAAAAAGAGACCCTGGTTCTAAAAACAAAGGCAAACCTGCTTTGCTTTTGTGACTGACTCCTTTTGTCATTTATAAGAATCTAAAAGGCATTAAGAGATTCTTTTAATAAATAATGGGAGGAAAAAAATATCCACACCCAATTCTACAAAAATATCTTTGGGACTTAGTACCCAGAGACTTAAATGATTCTCACTGTGACGGGGGAATCAGAAAGAGTCCCCTGACGATGTCATTATCTGGAGACCTACATAGAAAGCACAGTCGAGGACGGCGCCTGTGTGTTGGTATTTGAGACGCATGGTGTTGGCTGGGACATCATAGAGCCGAACCGAAGTATCCCAGGAAGAGACCAGCAGGAACTGGGATGTGTTGGGACTGAACTTCACTGAGGAGATGCCATCTTCTGGAGGCTGGTTCAACTTGAACTCATTGGACCCGGTCATCTGCACAATCAAGACACTGAGGGTCAAGCGGGGTCCCAGACAATTGGGAGGGTGGAGGCGGGAGTGGGGAACCCGGGAATGGAGGAACGGGCCGGGGGGTGGAAACACAGCTCCGAGCCCTGCAGTACAAGGAAGGGGGAGGGTGGAAGGGCGGCGTCGGGGGTGGGGGCGGCAGGACTAAGGGTTGGGGTAAGTGACTGCCAAGGTTCAGGCGGCGGAGCCACTGCGCCTGCGCAAGGCTGGAAACAGGCGCGCCTCCACTCCCCATCCCCCTCCACACATCCACCCCCTAAGATTGCCCCTCATCCTGACCCCCAGGGATCGTCTAAACCGCCTCGGCCGTAACCGCTCGAATCCTTCCCGCCTCATCCCACACCGTCTGGGCCCAGGCTCTCTATCCCCAGCCCTCTCCACTCGCGGTCCGCCCACTCGTCCGCTCCTACGCTGAGAAAGCAGCGGAAATCCACCTGGCTCCCCTCCGGACAGCTCGGCCAGCTCCCAGCCTGGACAGCCTCCCAAAAGAAATTCAACAGCAGCCCCTCGGCGCCCCACCACCTCGCCTCCCCAGGTTACCTTGTCGTCCGCTCGCAGGCCACCGTCCGTTGCTCTTTGCCGCCTTCTTCCTCAGCGCTCTCTTTAAGGAACAAACCCTAGCGCGCGCCTCTGATTGGGCGGTTTCAAACGCCAACGCCTAGTTCCAAGTCACCGATTGGTCCGAGAGGCTGTCTTATAGACTTCAACCAACAGCATCCTGTTCCGGGTTCAGCGGAAGTACAATATCCCGGGTTCACGGGGGTTTTACATTCACAAAGTTGAGGAAGCTGGCTCCCAACCATCGCCTACTATGATATCAAAACTACGTTTCCCACCATTCATTAGACCGTACATAAGCCCGAGCCCTTGGAGCGCCGTTGCATACCGGGAAATGTAGTCCTTAGGTAGTGGAAACAACTTCTTTTGTCCGCGGAGTTAAATGAGAAAGTGTATAAATTGCTACAGCTTTTTATGCAGAAAACAATACTTAATTCCTTAATTGTGAAATTAACTCTTCATTACCAAATATGATCATCTTTTCTCAAGCCTCCATCTTCTCTACCTCTCTGCCACAACGTTTCTCGTGGTTGATCTCCTACCATTGTCACTCAGACTCCTGTTCTGGTTTTTTAGCCACGTTCGATCCCTTCCCTGTAGATGCGCACCTCGTTCTGTTAGGGGGCTTTCTTCTCTCTACGCCCTCAAACCAGGTGGGCAAGTGTTCCACAGGGTGGTCAAAAAAGGGACACAGACACTCTCAAGGTCTCTCTGAGAACTTTGCTACGAGATGGGAGAGATGGCAGGACCCTGTGCTCCGTGAGCACCGGAGAACTGAAGTAGCCCAGAGAAAATGAGAATGGACAAACGTATAGAAGCTGCCGCACATGCGCCCATGGACCTTCCGTGTCTGACCTGTGGCAGAGCATCCCAAGCTTCTCTTGGTCTGACAGCTAGCTGGACACGCCGTAACCTGGTTGTAACATACTGAAGTCATTTTGGTCATCTTCAGAAACCAACCTATCATATCTCCCCTAGTAAAGCTTAAACAAATGCAAAGCTTCTTTCACTCATCTCCAACTGGTTACAGAAGTAGTGGGTGTCCCACAGGCATCTGTGATGTATCAAAAACTTAAGTCATGGATCCCTCCCATCGAATTCCCAAAGTTCTCAATGTCTTCTGAGTCTATCTTTCCAGTCACCAGTTTTACTCTCCTTGACGTCACTCTTTCACTCCGCGTTAATCTAAATGTAATAGCCAAATCCTGTGATTTCCCACATCTGAAGCAAGTGTCCTCTCATCATCTCTCCCTGAACAATGGCCACAGCCTTCAGCTTTGTCTTTCTTCCCCAAATCACTTTCTCCAATCTATTCTTGACTCAGCTGCCAGAATGATTATCCTAAACTGCAGATCTTCTTCCCATGCTACTCTTTTACTCAATAAATTCTAATTTTCTGCTACTGCTTCTAGGATCGCATGTATGTTCTTCTGTCTGAAATGTTGAAAGTCTTTTATAATCTGTTCACGATTCGTGCTTTATTATACATTAGTCCTTTTCCCACCGTCTATAATCCTTTCCAAATGGCATTCTTACTGTTTCTCTCAATATTGCTCTTCTTTTACAGTTTTCTTACCTTTGCCTTAGCTATCCCCCTTACTTGAAATGCACTCCCTAGTCACTTCCTCCTTTTAGAATCCCTTATTTCCTTAAAAGAAGCCCAAGTGCCACATTCTACATAGTACTTCTTGATTTCCTTAACTTTCATTTTCAGCATGGTCTTCCCAGTGCCGGTACATAATGTAAAATAAATAGTTCTTGGTTGTTTGAATCTGCTGGGTTCATAAATTCTATTTTATAAAGGAGGGAGGGGGCAAAGAAATTATTATTCCAATTGCCTGGATAGTTTAAGAAACAGCCTCCTATTTGGTCTGCATTATCCATGATTCCCCGAGTCCCCACTTCCCCCTTAAACTGAATTCACAGGGCTCTTGTTTTGGACCTAAATTAAACTAATTTTATTCTGATGAATCTTGTCCTGAATATATAGCATTAGATTCAGACTTAAGCAAACGCTCCCTTTCTCTCTTCTATCTTGCTTTCCTCCCTCCCTTTCCCTTTTCTTCCTCTCTTTCTCCTCTTTTTTTCTTTCTTCTCCCTCTCTCTTTCCCCTTCTCTTTTCTTTGTCCCTGCTTATCTATAAATCTTTGTGTTTCTTTTAGTCTCACTGTATGGAGTATTCCAGGAGGAATTGCCAAGTGCCAAGTGTGAAGAATGCCAAGCCTTTTTCAGGGTTGCTCATTCCCTTTTGGTGTCCTCCTGAGTCACCCAACTCTCACCTGTGGCTCTAAGAAGCTGTAGCATGCACATAGGCCACTCCCCAGTAAACCATCTCAGCAGATAAACTAAATCAGGTTGGGGGTAATTGACAGGCCTCAGACCCATCAGAAAATTAAGGGAGTGTCTATCCCAAGCATGTGAAGAACTATCCAAGAAGGCAGCTGAAGCAGGCACTGGAGAGTTTGGTCAGACATCAGAGATGACAAGGTCATCTACTGCATCCCAAGCCATGGCCAGTCATCCTGGCTTTTGTCTTGCCACTAGACTTCTGTGACACTGGAAGAGAGAATGATCCTTTGTGCAACTCTGCTTCATTTAAATCCAATCATTCAAAATTCAAGATACCACTAGATGATGTCATTTATCCTCTTCAAAAACAAAAGACCAAAAACAAGAACAAATTTCTCTCCAAAAATACAATTGTATTTTCATTCCCTTCACTATCTCCATCTTAGTTTTGCCATTTTTTCTGTTTTTCAGAAAGGAATTTGAGGAAATGACTATATTATTTTCATTGATCAGAATCACTGACCAAATCAAATCATCCACATCATCTAGTTCAGCATTTTCCTTTTACAGATGAGGTAACTGAGGCTTGGTGAAGTGAATTGACCTTCAGGGATACAGGACCAAATAAAGGAAAAATTAACCTTGGAACTCCTGGCTCCTAATCCTTGAATAATCCTTAAATTTGAAAGAAAATGTGAAGATCATAGGACTGCCAGCTGAAATAGTATTTATAAAATACCTAGTTCCACTCATTTACTTTCAGAAATGATTCAGCTGGCATCCAGAGAAGTTAAAAGGCTTGTCCAAAGAAACAGCTGTTGGAAGAGGGAAGGTTTGAGGTCAAAATGAAAGAGGGTATTCAATAAAATATAATGTTGTTTATACTGCATGCAAACACATAGTGTTAGGTACGACTACACTTACTTTTTCTACTCATGCTATAAATAGGTTTTTTTTAAAAGACCTTCCTATTCATTACAGTGGTAAAGTGCCTATTTCACAATACTGTTGTGAGGAGCAAAATTAGATAATGCATCACAGTGCTTTTTAAAATTCAAAGTTCAGGAAATGGCCAACTGTCATTATCCTTATTAATATTATTATCATTATTATTAACAAAATTTGGGGAAAGAGTGATTCTCTACTTCAACTGGTCTAGAATAAATATGCAGAATAAAAAATTCCAAACCTCTTTTTTCCACACTGACTCTTACTACACCATTCTATTTTGTGATGTTTTGTTCTTTCTCCACTTTTCTTTATTTAGCTCTATCACTGCTGTGCAATTCTACGAATGAGTGACACATTTTTTTTTCAGCTGCAACTGCATAATTTCATTAAACTATATATATATATATATATATATATATATATATATATATATATATATATATTATTCAGTTAGTTCTGAGTATGGATTTTCAATTAAATATTGCTTTAGTTTTAAGAAATGCTAATCCTCCAAAAATCCTCTAAACTAGAACTTGGAATTAGAAGGATGATGATTATTTTGACTATTCATTGGATAAACAGATAGTTGGAGATACAATATGTAGAAATTATAAAGTTTTGAAAAAGAATTCTAACCACTCATTAAAAGTCTAAGCTTTATGTTCATTGATGATTGACTAATTGACAATATTTAATCATCTGAGTTTAGTAAGATCAATATTGGGATGTCCCCCTAGAGCTGTCCTAACAGTGTTACAAAGCTGAATTACCTTGAGTTTCCAGTTTTATGATTAATAGGTGCAAGGTTTAAAAATTTAATGTAGAAGGAAAATTTAAAGAGTTCCTTACATTTAAAAGCCTAGTTATTATTAGTATTGATGTTCTGGTAGTTTCTTTTTTATGAGAAACTATTTCTTGAAGGCATGGTAGGGAAAGATATGGAAACATAAAATGATGCAGTTATTTGTCTTGTTCCCTCCATCATCTCAAAATCTTTAAATAGTAGTCATCTATATTATGCATCATCAGATAGCAACTAGTGACCATTTGGGTTCTTTCTTATACTCATCTGTTTGTTACACAATGGAATATTTTTAAAGTTTATTTTTAAATTTTCTAAGTAAAGAATGATGAGTTTAGCTTTATATAAGATGAAAAACCAAAGTGTAAAACTTAAGTCCATATTTTTCCTATATCTTGATTTGTTGTGGGGCCATAGAAGCCAGGAATGAAAATCTAATTTATCTAGAGGTTTGATTTTGTATACTATACAAGAAACCTATATCTCTAATGTATTCCCAAATGCCCAAATTAGGATCTGTGGTTTTTTTCTATGATAGCACTTTTGAATACTTTATTTAAAATTCCCTTTTGGTCCATTTCATGAATTAATTCTTAAAGTAAAGAATTGTAATAATACATGGACTCATAAGGTCTCTTCTAAATCTAAATCTATATTCTACAAGCTTTCATATTTTGGCAGAGAAAAATAAACTGACTTATGGGGAATAGTGTCATAAAACTATTGAATTTGTGCTAGAAAGAGAACAGGAGAAAACTAAAAGGTTTACAAATATTACATAGCTTAACATTATTGTTCCATAAAGTCCCAAATTTATCAGAAAGATAAATTTGATTTGTTTCAGCCCTAAAACGCCTATTTGTCATACTTGAATAGATTATAATCCACTACAGGTCATACTGGCCTGTTTTTCCCTTGGTCCAGCCGGGTATTACTTAAAACGTAGACCCACTCGACAACAAAAAACCGCTATAAATATTCATCTTGTTTTCTGGGGTTCATTTTCAAGGATTTCCCACCACCCCCCCATGCCACCTCCTTGTGCTTTTCCTTTGAAGATGTCCTCAGGAAGCTAAGCAGGGAACAGGTGGCTGTGATAAAACACGCCCGAGTGTCTCTGGTTTGAATAACATTCAGTGAAGTATTTACTTTTTTGTTTCAATGATTCCTTTTCCTCCCGGCTGCCCAAGGCAGAGGCTGCAGGTGTCCCCCACTCTGGAGGAGAGACCAGGCTGCTGCTTTGGCGCTAAAATCAATCACAATCGCAGTTCGCATGTCACATTTCTATTAAACCCAAGCTGCCGAGAGCTTTGCATGTCATCTTGGCATTTAACAGCACACAATGTAAACTATTAAAAAAAAAAAAAAAAAGCCATCTCTCCCTTTCTTGTCCATCCCCGAGCCAGTCATCAAGAATCTGAGCCACTCAATAAGGTATCTACCGAGGTTCTTTCTACGTCTAGAGAAGTAAGGCAGTGGCGTCCAAGGCTTGGGGAGGGGAGGAGGGGGGAAACAGGTCCCCAGCGCACTTTCTCAATGACTAAAAGATCAAGGTGAGGTGTGTGAAGAAGGAAGTAGTGGGGTGGCAAGCCCAGCAATTTCGGATACAGTTGGGGAGTAGAAAGACAGGAAAGGAGAAGGGAGATCATCTAGGCAAAGGGAAAGCTGTACAGTCCCAGCAAACTGATTCTCAACACGAAATGAACTGCTTCTGCTCAACTTATTCCTAAAAACATGGCAAAATAAAACCACCTTTGGAAATTAAATTGACAACTCAACAAGAGACAATTAGCTTTCTTTCTTTTTCTTTTCTTTCTTTTTTTTTTTTTTAAATTTAAATGAGAGTCCACCATCCCGAAGTCCCAGAAAAGATGTTACAAGTCCGAGCCCAATCCTTAGCATCCTGGCTCCCCCTACGGCTCGAGACCTGGCTTCTTTCAGCCCAGGAATCCCTATCGCTTCATTTTTTTTTTTTTTTCGGCTTCCTGTGGGTTCAGTTGCAAAATGACGATTTTGTTTGTTTTAACCCACTTCCACTCTTCCACTCGCCTCCCCTCCCCCACGTTTATACAACAGCTAACTCTTCTGCGAACACCTTCAACACACTTTTGTTGGAGGAAAACAACAACAACAACCCTTCTGACTTGTGTGTTTTCTGATTCAGTCCCGCAGCAGTTTATAATCCATATTGCCTTTCCAGTTCTTTAAAGGATATTTGCTCGGGCGACCTTTGCTTTCTCTCCGGGTGAAGAGGTATTACTCTTGCTGGAAATAAGGGAAGAAGTAGTTGTGAGACCTGAGATGGGAGGCAGCAAAGTTTCATAACATAGAGGAACGTGACTTTTAGAATGAAACCAGTCAGAGTTAGCAACGTTGTTTAAAATGTTTTATTTGTCTTCGCCTTCTTTTTTTTTTCTAAAAATATTTACAGATTTGAAATCCCCCTTTCGTGCCTACTCATTCCTAGATGAGAGGAACTTGGAAAGGAAGCTATACAATAGGCAAAAGCCAACAAGTGTCCTTCTTGGAAACATCCATATCTATATATCTATATGCATGTTTATATATAGACTATAGATGTATGTATATAAAATCTTTAATTTTTTCCCTTCCAATTTTTTTAACCTGCCGAAGCAGATCTGAAAAAGATTCTGTTCCCCAGATTAGGGAAGTTTCTTCCCTCCCCTATCAAAGAAAACCCCAATATTTGAAGAAAAAAAAATTAGGTTGGGTTGAAAGCAGGCGATCTGCCGTAAGAAGCACCTTTGAATACCCTATAATAATCAAATAAAAATAAGGAGAGTAATCCATAAATAAGAAATAATTAATACACATGGTGTATTTCTTAATATTAAGAGAAGCACATAGCCTTCATTCCTATACAAATGGGGAAATGCGTCAGTTTCAGAGGTCTTTTTCAACAGCAACGGAAAAAAGGAAATACGAGGGGAAAAGGGTTTGAAATCTACAAGGGAGCGGGCAGGTCCGCTGGGGTCCTGTTTGGTCAGTAGTCAATCTTGTTGTACAGATTATAGAGAGGTAAGGCTGACAGGTTGCTCCCTGGGTAGTACAAAGGGGCCGGAAAGGCTATCGATCGGGGCACTGGGACCCGCAGCAGGGAATTGTCTCTGAACACCAGTGGCATCCCCACCAGAGTCTGGGCTGAGGCATGGGCCATATTGGCTGCCTCCAATTCTGCGGAGAGCTGCCTCTTCCATTTGTTCCGCCGGTTCTGGAACCAAGTCTTCACCTGCGTTTCGGTGAGCTGTAGGCTGGAAGCAAGGCAAGCCCGTTCCGAACTGCTCAGGTAGCGCTTCATATCGAATGTAGACTCGAGCTGGTACACCTGGCTGCGGGAGAACACAGTGCGGGTCTTCTTTTTGGCGGATCCGGCTTGCCGATCTCCTCCGGAATCTCGCGGCCGCTCTGCTCCAGGTGATGGTGACCCGGAGTGGAAGTGTTTCTCTTTCTCTTCCTTAAAGTCTTGTTGGGATTGGGAGAGGAACGGCGTCCTGTCCGAACTCACTGATCCGGCTCCTCCGCTGGCCTTTGAGTTACCTTTAATGCAATAATAACAATGACGATTGTGAAGAAGTTCAGGACAATAAATCCATAAAGAGCCCCGAGGAGCATAGAGAATTGATTGAAAATGGGCCTACGAGTAGGAAGACTACCCAAAGCTTTCTCACACCTCATCAAATCTCCTCCTCTAGCGCTCACTTCTACACGACTCATGCGGCCCTGAGCAGGGGAAGTTTCTTAGTTTGTTTGAAATAAAAATCTAATGAAGAAACATTTTGATGTGACACCCAAGAAAATTTAAAGAAAAAAACAAAAGTCTCTTCAGTGGCTCCAGGTCCCAAAGACATTCCCTCTCTGTGTTCTGGTCTTTGTTAAATGATTTGTAGCAGCTGGACTCCATAGTCAAGGCAAATGGGCGGCTGAGGGAATTTATTAATAACAACAATAATAATACGATCTCTTCTCTAAGATGACTGGAGTTGCGATTCTGTCCAGATCAGCATTTCATAGAATATTTGTTCAAAAGCCAAGCTAAAAACAACGCTTCCTCACACTACTTCCCCCAACACATACACACACATACACCTTACACACACACACACACAGTCGTTGTAAAGACCAATCTTTGAAACGCACTTATGTCAATCACCTCAAATTGCTAATCGCTCCGAAGAGCCTTTAAGAAAGGAGAGCAATACTCCTTTTTCGACAAAGAATTCAGCCGGCTTTGTCTTTGATTGTCCAGAACATAGAGGGGGGAAAATGTTCATTATCCAAAAGGAAAAAATAAAGGAAAGAAAACTGTTTCTAGAAGACGTTCCCCTACTTCCCATCAATCGTATCACTCTGACCTTCCTTTCCCTGTTCGCCCCCCTTTCGAAGTAACCTCCCAGAAATGTTACAATTCACTCCCCAATAGCGGGTTCACTTTTGTCTCTTTCTCTATATCCATCTCTCTTGTTGAGGGAACAGAGAGCCCAGGACAGGTGGAGAGAGCTAGGGATACAGACTGGGAAGTGCTGCCGAGCCCAATTCTCCGCCTTCCAATTCTGCCTGGGAACGGCCAACCCCAACCCTAGAGAAAAGAAAGAGCTCCTGCCTGCCTCTCTCTCCTAGGCGCCCACTGCTCAGCTTCCTTTCCTGCTGTGCAGAAGAGAGCCGGTGTCAGTTCAGCGCGCTACTTACTGAGACAAGTTATTGTGAGGGGCTGATGGTGCTTGTGGCCGGACTCCTTCGGGCCATGAGAGTCCGGGCAGTAACAGCCAGAGTGTTTCCAGCCGTCATCCGCCTCCTCTTCCTCCGAGGATACCGACAGACTCCTTTTCCGGTTCGCCCAGCCTGCGGCGCCCTTGGACCCGATCTCCCTGGGCTCCTCAGAAGGCCCGCTGCCCAGGATGGACTGGATAGTGAAGCTGGAGATGGGGGCGGCAGCTGGACAACATTTGCCAGGGTCTTCTTTGCTGCCCATCCTGGGTTCATAAGAAATTGGAGGAAATCAAGAAGTCCCTTTAGAGATGGTCTAGGTGGAAGGTGTTGGAGGGAAAGAGGGAGAAAGGGAGGGAGGGAAGGGAGGGGGAGAGGGGAAGGGGTGGGGGCGGGGGAGTCCGTTAACGCTGTCTCTTTCTGTGCTGGGGTGGGGAGGGTGAAGGGAAAGGGGACAGGGAGGGGGAGAAGTGGTTGTTTGCGTTTCTGTGCTGCCGAACGTTTTCCCTGGGCTTGCCCCAGTCCGAATGCCCCCTTCTTTCCAGTCTCTATTGATTTCCAGACAGCTGGGTGGCGTCGCGGCTTCATTTGCATGAAGGTTACATCTATTGTGACCAATCACAGTGCTGCAAGCAAGTCCCGGAAAATTTCAAAAAATTCTAGACCCCCTATGTACCCCGACATCCTTTCCTTTCCAACTTTCCGATTTGGGGACCTTGGCAGAGAAAGATGGGGAGAATCTCTGCAACTAATAGGAGGAGTCAGAAAATTGGCCTTCAGTGGCAAAGAGCCGGGTTTCCAAACCTTGTTGCTAATAGGAACCGAGAGGATGCAGAACACTTCTGCTTGGTCCTGAGCGCCGCCTTATTCCGTTTTTTGTTTTGTTTTGTTTTGTTTTTTGTTTTTTTGTTTCCCCCCCGAATCTTCGAGCTCTAGGGGGAAGTGGATGCTCACAAGGCCAGCTTGGATTTCTCTGAACAGGAGTAGAGACCGGGGCAGGGAGGACAAAGGAAGGTTTTTTTTTTTTTTTTCCTTTTTTTCCTTCCCTTTTGGAAAGCAGTTTCCAGTACCGGGTCAATTATACAAATTTCTGAGTTTGCCAAAATCCGTGTATCTTTTTCTGCCCTATCGTAGAACCTGTTGAAGACTTGAAAGTTAGTGACTGTTAAAGCTCCTGTCGTGTTCCTCTGTCAAGTTGGCACAACTATTGAAGGTCCCAGGAAAGGAAGAGAGGAAAACGCGAGTAGCAGATCATGGAGTGAGCAGTCTAGATCATGCATCTCCTTAAGAAATCTCAAGATTTCCGAATTCTAATGACAAGAAGGCGAAGTAATGTGGTAGGAAGCTTGCAAATCTGGCTTTATTTCACATTCTGGTGCTAATTGTCTGTGCGACTTTGGACATACCTCTAAACCTTTTCAGATCTCCGTTTACTAGTATGTAAAAAATAAAAGTGTTGAACTAGATAAGAAATTCTTAATCAGGATTTCCGAACCTTTTTTTTATTACAATTTTGATAGTTATACTTCAATATAGTTGTTTCCTTTTATTTTATGCATTTACAATTCTAAAAAGGAACCCACAGACTTATCAAAAAAAGTTCATAAACAAAACTAGATGAAACCCTGCACTATATAATCTTCAAAGGTTTCTTCCGCTCTGTTCATTTATGAATCTAAAAGGAAAACAACTTTTAACTCTCCCCCTACCCATGCTAACTTTTACAACTTGCAAACAGACTCTTTTAGTGGGAGGTTTGCTTTCGAACTAGAAGGAAAATGGAAATTAATCAAATCATCAATAATTCCTTAAATACTTTCTATGTGCAAAATTCAGTGTTTAAAAATTATCTGCTTTTTTGAGCTAACTCTCAACAGAGTTTGCTCCTTTGCTCAGAATGGGCTAGAACAGATTGGGATGGTGTCACTCACCTACCCAAGACATCACCTCTGCCAGAGGATGCCCCAGGCTCTGCTAGATCTTAATTAAACCTCGTTGATTTCATTAAATGCCTATGGTATCTCTAGCCTTCACAATGACATGATCTTTTCAGAACCACCCCATTGAAGGAGCCTTTAAGGTCTGTCAGCAACAAACTCTTCTCTTTGCTTGATTTAAAGAGAGGTCTATGAAAGTTCGATTGGAAAACCTGACTTTTACTGAAAGGGAGCTTAATGAAGTCCCCTTTAGATCTCCCCTTTTTATGCATTCTCCTCCCTGCTCCTAGATGTTAGTTTCCAATCTTTGGGCAAATATGCCTGTCCTATGTTGACCAGAGAAATCCTTCAGATTATAGAAAGAGGCTAGGAAAGTAAAAGGGAATTGTTTTCTCTGGTACTTAAAACCCTAAGCCAGGACTCTATAAAGAAAGTGATCCTTCAGAGGAGGGTGGAGAGTACAATCCTGCATGCTAGTTCTTGTCTCCAGAGCAAAGTCAAGGTATTCTGAAATCAATTCAGTCCACATAGATGTATATATGTATATAGAGTGGGAGTGGGGGGAGGCATCAGGGGAAAGAGGAAATTAGGAGATAAAAGATGTAAAAATATTCTTCATTGAGTCCCCTTTGAGTTACCCCTTTCCCATTCTTCCTTCTCAAATATCAGTCCTCCATCATGAGTTTGGAGGAGACAATTCCTGCTTCAAGGAGAACTAGTCAAAGAAACTTGGTGTTTGTTTCCTGAGACATGTATCAAAAGGAAAAATGTGAGTTGTTCTGGGGACATTCTGGGGACATCAAAAATGCTGCCACTTGAATAAGTCTTTTGACTAAGTACTAGTGTCAATTTTGAGATATGTTACCTGGAAAGTCAGCTAAGGAAAGTTCCTTAATTTAGTTGAACCTCAGTTTTCTACTCTATAAACTGAAAAACACCATCACATTTATATAACATTTCAACTTTTCCAAAACACTATCCTTATAACACTAAATTAGATTGACAGTATTGTACAATTTGCCTTACAGAATTTAGTTTAAAAAACTGAAAAGCTTTATAAAATGTATTATGACCACTTTTGACATGTGATTTTACTTATATAATTAGTTTCTGGTGAGAAAACTTCCTTTATCAATGCAGTCCTGTACCTAAGATGCAATGCAGAATCTTAGAAAGTTGCCTAGGATGCTAAAAGAATGTTAAGGAACTTACCCAAAGTATCAGAGGAGAACTTAAACCCAGGTCATACTATAATAGATTTAGAGTTTCAAGAAACCTTAATAATCACAGAATCCAACCCTTTATTTTTCAGAGGAAGTCAAGGAGGTTATCAACAAATAATTTCTAGGTGTTTACTATATGCCAGGTCCATGCTAAACAAAAAAGAAATAGTAAAAGGCCAAAAAACAATAATCCCTGCCCTCAAAGAGCTTACATCATAACAGGAAAACAACTTGTGAACAATTAGATAAATCTAAGCTACATACCATCGGAAGGTAGTCTGGGAGAAAATGATATTGGGAGTTTGGCAGAGGACACTATTAAAGGCCTGCTAAGATAGAGAGAATTTGAACTGAGAACCTAGGGAAACTAAGAGAAGGTAAAGCACCAGAAAGCAGAAAATAGAGTGTCTTATTTGGGGAATTGCAAATAGGCCAGTGTTTTTAATATGTAGAATGTGTGAAGAAAAGGAGAGTGTAAGAAGATTATAAAAGAGGGAGATTTTAAGGAGCTCTAAATGCCAAACAATGCCAAAGAAGATTATATTAGACCTCATTGAAGGTTTTTGGGGGGATGGAGTGTGAAGGTAGGTGACATGATTGGATCTAAAGTTTAGAAAAATCACCTTGACAGCTGAATGGAGAATGGATTGGAGAGAGGATGAGTGGAGAAAAGGAAACAATTAGAAGATTCTTGAAATAGTAAGCTAAAGAAGTGATAGAGGTCTGAACCAAAGTTGTGACTGTGGGAATGGAGACAAGAAATGGATAAGAGAGATGTTGTGAAGGTGGAAATGAGAACATTGGGTAATGAACTGGATATATATGTGAGAGTGAGTCTTAAGAATGGCCTTTCTTGTTCAGTTGACTTGTCTCTCATACCTAGAATTCTCTCCTTTTTCATTTCCTTCCTGGCTTTCTTCAAGTCTCAATTAAATCCTAACTTCTTCAAAAAGCCTTTACCCATTCTTTGAACACGCTGGAGCACGCATGTGTATATGTATGTATGTATGTGTATACACACATATATACACACATATATATGTGGGTATACCATAGATGATATATGAAATATTTCATATATATATAACAAGGGCAGTTACATGGAATCAGTGAATAGGGGATTGGAATCAGGAAGACTTGATTTCAAATGTGACCTTAGATCCTTACTGACTGTGTAACTCTCAGCAAATCACTTGAACCTTTTTGCCTCAGTTTTCTCATCTGTAAAATGAGCTGGGAAGGGAAATGATAAACCAGTTCAGTATCTTTTCCAAGAAAATCCCAAATTCGATTGTGAAGAGTTGGATGCTCCTGAGTAATAACACCAGCAGCAACAACCAATGTATATGATGGTTTCTATGTTGTCTACCCCAACTAAGATATAAGTTCTTTGGGGGCAGGGACAATTTTTGCCTTGCTTTGTACTCTCAGTGCTTATCACTGTGGCTAGCCCACGCAGTTCCTTAATAAATGCTTCTTGACTGACAATTTTGGTACCCTTAACAGTATCAAGGTCACATAGGGAGTGGCTAGGACAAGATTCAAACCCTGGACTTTCAGATTGCACCATTATCATTATGTCTCATATCCTCCTTAGACCCTTCTTTCCATTATGATCATTGAAATGCCAAAATTTTATGTATTTCTAGAGCTAAGCATATTTAGTAAACACTTCTGGGAGTTATACACAGGTCTTGGACTGAAATGTCTCTTTCTTGCCCTTTCTTTAAAAAAAATAAAGTCCACTTTCCCAAAGTTTCACTTTGCTTGAAAGAGAACTAAAGCAGAAAGTAGGACTTCACTTGAGTGAGTCTGGTAAGGACCCTTCATAGGAAGAGAAAGAGAAACAGATAAATAGATGGGACAAGGTAGGAGGGAAAGAGGAAAGGAGAAAGAAAATGATGGAGAGACAGACAAACACACACACACACACACACACACACACAGAGAGAGAGAGAGAGAGAGAGAGAGAGAGAGAGAGAGAGAGAGAGAGAGAGAGAACGAACAGTAAGCTGGGTATCACAACAGAACAACAGAGCTCGAGTTCCAACTCTGTCCCTTAACTAGCAGTGCCACTTAGGACATCACTGAATTCTGTTAGAGTAAAAACCACAGCTATTTGCCTAAAGCACAACACAGTAGGCTGAAAGATCAGGTACACTTTTTTGGTGATGGTGGGATATTACTCTTTAGAAAGTGTTTCTACATTTAATATAAGAATTCTATTTTTATTGGCACTGGGCAGAATTAATAAGTTAGGAATGTACAGTGAATGTGATGAAAGAAACTTTGAATTCTTATCACAGTTTTTCTATTTACTACTGTTAAGTCTGAATCTGTTTCCTGTTTCTGAACCTCAGTTTCCTTTTTGGTAAAATGAAGAGTTGACCTAGATGACCTCTAAAGTGCTCTTCAGCTCTAAATCCTATGAATATATAACAGCAAAGGTTCAATCCCAAATTAAACTCAAGGGATTATAAACTTCAGATTTTTCCTGGGAAGCACAAATGACTTGTCTTGTCTCTGACTTCCCCTCACTTGGCTTCAGTTTTTCTGTTTATAAAATGAAATGATCTGACAAGACACCCTGTAAGACTAAGGATACTGTGTACTACTCTGAATCCACTTCACTTCTGTAATACCCAAAGCTCAGTTCCAAACCACATTTACATCAGCCCAGTGACCACCAACAGGGCTGATAGGGCATTGCAGTTTTGTAAGAATTTTCTGGAAAATAGAGAAATGGGAACTCCAGAGAGTAAACCCTACAGCTATCTACATCACTCCCAGTGGATTACTGATGTAATCCAGGATCCCATAACCTTTTCCTTCAGGTTTTTCCTCCCTCTATGCACAGTAACACTAGTTGTCCAATTCAACCTAAGGACCCATGGTCTTAGAATAAAAATCATTCAGTCCAATATTTTCATTTTACAGAGGCCCATAAAGGGGAGTTACCTTTTTTTTAAAAAAAAAAAATATTACATTGAGAGAAGACATGAGAATACCATGTGCATTCCTTCCATGAGCAAGAAGATTTTCAAGAATCTTATCACTTAGTCAACCAACTAGAAACCATATATGTTCTGTTTTTTTTTTTAAATAAAAATGTGATTCCCCCTCCACCACCTCCCCAACAACCCTCCCTACTCCCCCAAATCAAATCAAGGGTGGGGAGAAAAATACAAATCAATACAGACAAATGTCAAGACGTTTTAAAATGACATTTTCATTAACTCCATCCACCATGTTATGCCTGGGATATTGAATAAAGTACTTATAATATAATTACCAGAGTGAAATGACGATGGCTGCCTGGACCAGAGGCATAATCTTTAACTACTTAACTCCTTGATAGACTCATTAATGGACTAATTGATTAGGAGTTGGGGAAGGGAAGCAGGAGGGAAGGCATGAGGGTTTGGGGGTCTGTACAGGCCAGACTTTGACCAGTGAGGGGCAGGTGCTGTCCTGTTTTACCACATTAACCTTTTCAAGACTCTGCGGCAGGGTCGGGACACATTACAAATGGTCAGCTTTAATCATGATGTCAGCTCATTAACCCGGAAAGACCCCGCACTGAAATACAATTTAGGAAATCGTCCTTCATTCGGGCTGGGCTCAGGCTCAGGGCCCTCACAACCAGACTCCACCTAAGCTCTCACCATTGGTAGTTCTTACGCCTTCCTTTCCTCTCCTCTGTCCTCTCCTCTCCCCTCTGCTCCTCCCTCCTCTTCTTCTCTTCTCTCTTTCCCCTCCCTTCTCTCCCCTCTTTCCTTTCTCTTTCCCCTTCTTTTTCTTCCTCTCCTTTTCTTTTCCTCTTCTCTGCTCTTCCTCTCCTCTCTTCTCCTATCTCTCTCTCCCTCCTTTCCTTTCCCTCTTCTCCTTTCCTCTCCCTTTCCCCACTCCCTTCTCTTCCCCATTCTGTTCTCTTCCCTTTATCTTTTCTCCTCTCTTCTCTTTTCCTTTCCTTTTTTCTTTTCTCTTGTATTCTTTTCTTTTACTCCCTTCTTCTCTCCTCCCTTTTACTTCTCTTCTCATTCTTTGTCTTCTCTCATCGCTTTATTCTTTTTCTTTCTTTCCTCCCTTTCCTCTTCTTTCTCAACTTCTCTCTTAGAACCTCATCAACTCCATCAACTCTAATCTCACCATTTCCCAATAGAAAAGGCTTTGCAACTGTGTAAAGGTGAGAAACGATCTGGAATGTCTCACTTTTTTACCAAATCAGACACCTAAGACTTAATTTACATTGCAGATATTAAAAAAGCTCAGATGTGACCACATTGAATCACCCCAATCAATTACTACATTATTTAAATTAAAATTAAACAGATACTATCAAAGGCTACATTACAGTGAATTGGATTATTATATATATATATATATGTATATACATATATATTTATATATGTTATATATTGTTATTTGAAGAAGGAAGGAAAGAATGAAGAAAAGGAGAGAGAGAACAAGAGAGAAGAGGGGGGAAGAAGGGAGGGAAAAGGAGGGAGGGAGAGGGAGGAAAAGAGAAGGAGAAAGAGGGAGGGGAAGAAAGAAGAGAGGCAGGGAAGAGAAAGAAATTAGAAGAAGCAAGTTACAATAAAGAAGGGAGGAATAAAGAGGACAGGAAAGGGGGTTAAAAAAAAAAAGGAAAGGATGACAGAGAAGGTACAAAGTAGGGCAGGTAAAAATCTTAAAAAGAAAAAGGAGGATGAAAGGGGGGAAGAGAAGAAGGGATAGCAGGGAGATGCAAAACAGGAAAGGGCAAAGTAAGGGGTAAAGATCGATATGGGGAAAGATTGTGGGGAGAGGAAGAAAGAAGGAAAATAGATATTACATTGAATGAAATGGTCAAGAAAACTAGCTGGAGAAAGCAATAGGTGAGACAGGAATAGGAACCCAAAGTAAGGCTAACTATGGAGGCTGATGAAGCAATATATATCCAAGTCCAGCAACTGGACAGGGTTTTAATATGGCAGGAAAAGTAGCTGTCCCTCTGAATTCTATGAGGAATAACTTTGTCCAGCACAAGGACCGAAGATATGGAAAATTTGGACTGAATTCTTGAAAATATTCTGAGTCTTTGAAAATTTAACAGACCACTTATTATATTTCACCCTTACCCTAGTCAATTGTCCCTTTCTCTTGACTAACTGGATTTAGTGCGTGTTGGGAAGAAAGAAAAAAATGGGGTCATTTCTCTTAGAGAGAATTTTCTTCTTGCTGTAGGAGACAATGGGTTTTTCCTTTTCTCTGCCCCTCCTTTTTTTTTGTTGAAGAAAAATCCCCCCTTTTTCCACTCCAAATCTCATTTTAGCGCTATCTAAAATCAGCACCCCCCCCCCCAAACTCCAGTTTTTCCAGTGATCACACTGGACAGCTCAACCATTATTTCTGCTTCTTTTTCTTTTCTGAATTACTCCTGAGAAGCTTGCAGGTTTTTCCTTCTTTGAAAAGGAGAATCAAAAGATTA